>NW_028258320.1:35970833-36273863 GCF_053883595.1 Heterocephalus glaber | reverse complement strand
CCTCCAGGATAGGCACATGGGGGTTCAGGGGAGGTGAGTGTGTGTGTGTTTGTGGAGGGCTTTTTGCCCTGGGACAGGCAGTGGCTGAGAGAAATCTCAAGAAAAGTCCCTTCATCATGATTTTATACCGTGGCCTCAGCAGTTAAGGAAAATGAAACAACTAGCACTTCCTCCTCTGGGCAGTTTGTCCTGTGATGTAATCAGTGTCTTCCCAGTCGTGAATTGTCCTTGGAATCATTGAAAGGCACCAAATCTGTCCTGGAGTGACAAGGGTTAGAAGGAAGGCTATGCTTCCAGCTCAGGCTTTCAGGAAAGCTTCTTTTGTCTACCTGCTAATGGATAGATAAGCCTTCAAGAAGATATGTCACGAGAGCCTTTGAAGCCTTCAGAGTGGTGGAGTGTTTGACCACCAGTGTATGCACTGGAAAGTCTCAGAAGAAAGGAAGGAGAGAGCTTTAAAGTAACTTAGAAATTGCCTGGACCTCTTCCTGGTAGTTCTCTTTCTTGTAAGGAAACATCAAGCACTGTCTGTCAAATTGCTTTGTTCAGAGCAACATGCATTTAACTGTAGCAGCATGCAGGTTCCCACTGCTGTAGAAAAAACATAGGTGGCTGTTACCTTTCTTGTGTTAAAGTTGTGGGTGCTGAAGAGCTTGATTAGCAATGAAGTCCTATAGTTTTGTTTTTATACATTGAAGGAAAGAGCATTCGGCAGTTTAAAGATACTCCCCATGATCATGTGATAGGAGCTGGTAGAATGGACACTGGGACACAAGTCAGCCTGATTCTGAAACTTCTTAGTCCTAACTTTACCATAACAATACAATGATACCTAGATTTATGAACTTGATTCTTTTCACAAACTGAGTTGGATGAGGACCAAATCAAATTCAATGATTAGATCCAATGTTGATCTTATGGGAAAACTTGATTTGGTTCTCCTTCAGTTTGGTTTGTGACCAGAATCGTGGAGAGAATTGAGTTTGTGAACCAAGGTACCACTCTTGATTTTATAATTACTTCAACTCTTAATGTTGCTATAATGCTTTTGTAATTACCACCTAAGCTATTTGAAGTAATATGATCCATTTCCTACTGTACTAATCTTACTATACTCAATGTTTATAAATAATGGTGTAGATTTCCAAAGTTGAGGTCAAATCCACAAAGCCTGTGGTACAATAATTACTGCTATAATTCTTCATGTGGTCTGATGGAGAAATGTTTAAAATCTTGATCTACCTCTCCAGATCCTCAGGATTAATTTTATTTTCTGGTTTCTGCTGAGATAGATTTATATTTTTAAAGGAGGGATCTTTCCAGGTAGGTTTTAATTACCATGTTAGGTATCCTAGGTTTGCCCTCCTATAGTCTAAAGAATAACAGCATAAGCAACTGAGGAAGAAAACATTCTGATGTCCTTTGTCACAGCCTTTAAACCTCTGCAAGAGAGCCCCTCAGAGCATAGTGATTTTACCAGAGGGAACAGATGAGAGAGAACCCTTCCTGGCCAAAGCAGGGGTTCAGCTTGTGCATCACATGGTCAGTGTGTTACAAACCAAGCATGAAAGCCTTTTGTGTTCTCAAGCTCTAGTTACAAAGCCTGTTTATTCAAGGGAAAGATGAGATCGATGAAGTTGAGGGATGTGCTGCTGGCTCTTCCACAGCCCAGGTTCTCCCAGGCCTTCTCTGCTCATTTCACACCTTTCCATCCTGCCCCAGAATGGCCCCAAATTACATTTTTTTCCTCTGATTTCACATTCCTTTATTATAGTTCAGAATGCTTATGTTGTGGAAAAAAATAACTCACTTAAAACATAATAACAATTTTGTAGAACACATAAATTCTAGGCAATGAGAACTTTACATATTTTCACAGGTAGTTTTGTTTTTATGGTACACTGAAGGGAATTTAGGGAAGTTCCAAAAGTTTCCCATGGTCACATGCCAGGAGCTGGTAGAATAGACATTGGAGCCCAAATCTTCCTGATTCCCAAACTTCTACTCTTAGTCCTACCTTTGCATATTGAAGACTTAACTGTAATTCAGAACTGCTAGGGCCGGGGATTTAGCTCAGTGGTTTCGCCACCTGCTGCACAAGCACAAGGACCAGAGTTCGATCCCCGGTACCAAAAAAAAAAAAAAAAAAAGAACTCTGCTTTCAGAAACAACTCTCCAGGTCAACAACTTAAACAATGGATCACCATTAGCCTTACCAGTAATAAGACAAATAGATAGGTATGACCTCCTCCATGGCTGGCTCTGGCAACTTGTTTGTGAATCTAAAATTACTTCAAAATAAAAAGTAAAGCCAAAATAAGTTTTGTAAAGATAGGTGAGGCATCAACTGGAGACTGGATAAAGAAAATGTGTTTTTTTTATTAAATGGAGTACTACTTAGACATAAAGAATGAAAAATTAGAGACATTTATAGCTGAATGGATGCACATTGAGGTGCTACTCATGAGTAAAATAAATAGAACACACATGTAAATAACGAAGTTTCTTTAATGTGAGAAACTGAAAGTGTAAATAGGACTAGAAGGTATAATAGATAACGTGAAATAGGAAGAAAAGGGGCAAAGGGGAAGGGGAAGTGGGAGGGTTCGGGGAAAGGAAAGAGGGGAATGGAATTAATATGAGAAAATGAAAAAATGGAAACAGTCTTTGTTAATAGGGAAGAGTGGAGGGGTTAAAGGGAGGGCAGGGGAATGGGAAAAAAGATAAGAACTAAGATAGGTTACATAAAGGTACAAATTTCCAATGATGAATGTCATTATATTGTATACCTAAAATGTACCAATAAAATTAATTTTAAAAAAAGATAGGTGAGGAAGAAAGATGACAAGTTCTAGCCCAGCTTGGTCAATTTAGTGACTCAATATGACCCTTTTCTCAAAAAATAAAACAAGATCTAGGGGTATAGATCAGTGTGAAGGCTCTAGGTTCAGTCTCCAGTACCACAAAAAAATATTCTTTAAAAATTCTCTTAAATTAATATTTTTATTCTCATTTTAGGATGAGGAAATAAAAAGTTCAAATGTTAAGCAGGTTACTCAAGATCAGACACATGGTGGTCATTGGGGAAGGAAGGAAGAAAAATTTAACCCAGTTCCAGAGATTCCACAGCCCATTTTTAGTCCATTCAGGATGCTGTACCAAAATACTATAATCAGGTAGCTTATACACTACAGAAATAGTTGAGAAATACATTTCACAAGATTTTACAGGCAGGGAAGTACAAGACCAATGCACTGGCAGATTCAGTATCTTCTTCCTAGTCTGCTGTCTTCTCACTTTACCTTTTCATGGAGGAAGAGATGAGGGAGCTCTGTGGGGTCTCTTTTATAGGAGTACTAATCCTATTTGTTTGTGAGGTCTCTACCATCTTGACCTAAACACCCCCCCACACACACACACAGGTACTATCTCCTAATAACATCACCTTAGTGGTTACGATAAAGGTTTGGGGAAGGTTGCTGTAATCAGCCTATAGAACCATCTTAACCACTGTTCTTTGAGGCTATCTCATTTTTAAATATGTATGTTGAAAACATTAGTCCTGAGCCAAGCCCTGTTCCCAAGTGGCAGTATTTTTATTTTATACTGGGGGGAAAAAGATGATATCTCTGTACCTACTAAAAAAGGGTATACATTTAAATATACAGGCTATGTTTCGTGTACGTGTAAATAAATAGACCATTTGTGTATGTATGTGTATGTGTGTAGTCCTGGGGATTGAACCTAGAGGCTTTCATATTAATCTGCATCTCTAGCCTTTTTGTTATTTTTTCATTTGAGCTAGAGTCTTACTCAACCCTTTAGTTTCCTGTGCTGAATTTGAACTTAGTGATCCTCCTACCTCAGCCTCCCAAAGCGCTGGGATTACAGCCATGCATCACCACACCCAGCTAAGTAGAGTAATTTTAACAGATAATTTATATTTCAGACAATTTTGAAAAGCATGTGGAGCAGTAAAAATCAAAACTATGTGTATGAGAACTAGTTATTATAAATATTGTATTTTCTACAAATAATTTCTGTATCCCGAGTCTCTAAATTGTAAATGCTGTGTTTCTCTCTGTTCGGTTACTCAGCTTTCCCAACCTTTTGTTCTATGGATTTGGTTGCCACAGTCATACAAGAAGAAACCATCTTTTTGTCTTTTTTATTAAAGGATGAGAAATATGTAGATTATTTTGAGACTTTAAACAAAAAAGAATGAAAGTTTAAAAGAAAACCTCCATATAAATTGTAAAATTCCTATAAAACATAATGTAACACAGATCTTTTAAAACTTTTCCTTTTTCCACTGCTGCACCCCAACTCTCTTTTTAAGCTTTAAAAGAAAAAAAGAAGAAATGGATCATTTGCCTCTGTTTATCGGTAAACAATTTAATGATAAATTCTGAATAATTCTGGTATGATAGGATTAGAATTGTAGTACAAAGATCTAACTTCACATAACTCATTCCTGAGCCCTGAAGCCCTCATCTGTGAAATACTCAAATTGTTGGCTCAGAGAATTGGGTAATTTTTAAAGTACCTTAAAACAAAAGATTTCAGTATATATTTGTTTAAGAAAACTTTCTTCTTCTTTCTTAAGAATATATTGTACAATTCTTTGATTCCTGACTTTAATTAGCTGCTTCTGAAGACTTTGGCCTGTGTTACACCGACTTTGTATGTTGGGTGTGTCAGAGAAACAAGGAAAACAAGTTGCTATTTTCCAGCACCTTGCATCAAATAGCATTCTGTGGTACTCTTTTTAATCATATGTAATTGCTTTGAAAAAAATCAGATACTCATAAAATTTAGAAGAGCAGACAGGCCTGTGAAGTTGAATTTCCTAAGACCAGAACAACTGAAGGGACTGTTTTTGAAAGAACCGTGACTTAGATCTGTCTGCTAAATTTAGTCTGTCACCTCACTGGACTTTTTCCTCTCAGTTTCTGTTTATAACACAGGGTGTGTGTGTGTGTGTGTGTCTGTGTCTGTGTTTGTGTGTAATGAGGAAGGAATTCCCCCTTTAAAATATCTAAGTGTTTTAGTCTTTTATTAATCCTAAAAATAATGTGTTATTGTAATAAATTTTGAACCATGAAAAGATGCAGAATAAAGTCACCAGGGATCCCTTTTATCAGTGTGGTGCATATACCTAAAATCTTGTTTTTAATACAGATATATCTATTACACTGTTATCACAAAAATATGAATGTGCCACACATTTACTGAATATACATTGGTTAAAATTAGCCTTAAGGAAGCTATACATGCTGGCTCATGTCATCCCAGTACTCTGAGAAATCCTGTCATCCCAGTATTCTGAGAAACTGAGGCAGGACAATCACAGACTTCAGGTCAGTCTAAGCAACTCAGCAACTTGGTGAGACCTTGTCTCAAAAAAACAAAACAAACAGCAACAAAAAATGAATATAGAGCCCCTCCCAGTGCTCAGGAGAAGGCTCTCCAGCCACCATACCAAAGCTCCCAGCACAGAGGAGGTGAGCCACTCCCAGCACCCCAGGAGGAGGCTCCCAGGCCACCAAAGAACCATTCCCAGTGCAGAGGAAGTGAGCCACTCCCAGCACCCAGGAGGAGGCTCCTGGGCCACCATAGCACAGCTCCCAATCCAGAGGGGGTGAGCCACTTGAGCACCAACAGCACACACACCTGCCCCCATGGAAATGAGAAGTCACATAAACAAGCTTCAAAACCAGACTTCCAGATCACCTACAGCAACCCCAAAGGGAAACGAGATGGAACAGTCTGATATTCAACCACCTGGACTCCCTGAACTGGCAACAAAAGAGGATCTAGAAAAAATGAAATTAGAAATAATTTCTCACATAACAGCAGAGATTGTGCCCATAGTGCAAGACATGATTAATAAATGTAGAGAGGACATAGATAAAAAAATAGAGGAGCTGAGGAACATGATGGAATCCAAACATAGAAACAAATGGAATCCATAAAACAGATACAAACAGATTTCCAGGAAATTAAAAACTCCACTGAAAGCTTACACAGCAGAATGAGCCAATGTGAGGACAGAATTTCAGTATAGAAGATAAGATTGCAGTTAGTGACCAAGAAAAGAAAAATTGCTTTAAAATTGTAAGGAACCACGAGAAATTCCGCAGCCGCTAGACGATGCAAAGAAGAATAATATAAGACTGATCAGAGTCAATGAAGAACCAGGAGAGAGTGCAGATGACATAAAAAAACTGTTCACAGAAGTGATGGCAGAAAACTTCCCAAGCGGGGGGAAAAGAACTTGACATACAGATAAGTGAGGCATATAGGACTCCAACTAGCCATATCAAAAAAAGCTACACATAGGCAAATAATAGGTAAGATTCCAGAAACCCAACAGAAGAACAAAATTCTACAAGCAGTTAGAGAAAAGAAACAAATCACATACAAAGGAAAGCTAATCGGAATCACAGCAGACTTCTCACAACACAAAACCCACAAGGTAAAAAGAGCATGGAGTGAGGTATTTCAAGCTCTAATGGAAAACAGCCTCCAACCCAGATTGATGTACCCTGTAAAACTATCTTTCAAAATTGATGGAGAAGTAAGATACTTTCATGACAAAGAGCACCTTAGGAACTTCATGAATACCAAACCAGCACACCAAAAAATTTTAATCCTAGGAAAAGACAATGAGAATCACAACCCCAGGAAGCCCAGCAGAATGAATCTGTTGGGCGCAACAAGAAATTAAATGCAAAGGGGGAGAATCCAACAAAAAGAAAAAGTCATGGCAATAATAAGTCAATACACATCAGTTATAACCATCAATGTTAATGGTCTCAATTCACGATTCAAAAGAAATAGACTGGCAGAATGGGTCAAGAAGCAAGATCCAACAGTATGCTGCATACAAGAAACACACTTAATTCAAAAAGAACCTCATAGACTGAAAGTTAAAGAGTGGAAGACAATGTGTATTTCACTCCATGTGACAGAAACCTGAAAAACAGCAGGAGTAGCTGTCCTCTTTGCAGATCAAGTGGATTTCAAACCAAAATCTGAAACACTTTTGGTCCCAAGAATTTCAGATAAGGGATACTCAACTTGTGTGTACAAATCTATTATGAACATGTGTTTTGATTCCTCTTAAGTAAAAACTTAAGAACAGAACTGTTGGTTCTTAACAGTAATACAAGTAATTTCTATATTGTTTTCCAAAATGGTTTTAGCATTTTACATTCACATTAGCAGTATTCGAAAGTTCTAACTTTTTCACACCTAAGCTGACATCTATTCTTTTAAAACTTTTAACTTCATCTCCCTAATGAGTGTATAATACGGTCTTGTTATTGTACTGACTAGTATTTTTCTGATTCTAGTGTTGCACACCTTTCCTTGGGCTGTACTGGCTATTTATCATCTTCTTGTGTCTACTTTTTAATTGGGTTGTCTATTAATGAGCTGTAAGAGTTCTTTACATATTCTGGCTATAGGTTATATGTATTATAAATATGGTCTGTTTAAGGACTACTTTTCATTTTCTTAACAATGTCATTTAAAGTTCTAAATTTTGATGGAATCTCATTTATCAATTTTTTTATTTTATACATCATGTTTTTTGTATTCTAGGAAATTCTTGCCTACCCTGAATTCATAAACATTTTCCCTTATAATTTCTTCTTAAAGTTTTATAGTTTTAGTCTTTCATATTTAGGTTCATAGATCCTTTCAAGTTATTTTTATGTATGGAAATAAAGGGTTGAGGTTAATTTTTTACACACAGATACCAGGTGTTCTAGTGCCGTTTGCTGAAAACACTATCTTTTCCTCAGCTCTTAAGTTGAGTTTATATTCTATAAAATGTTAATGTCAAATAATCTTTCAAAACTCAGTGGACCATATATGTGTGGTTCTATTTGTAGATTCTGTGTTATTCCAGTGATCTATATGTCTTTCCTTCCTCCAACACTGCCTTGATTACTGTAGCTTTAGAGGAAGTCTTAAAATTAGGTACTAAATGTCTTCCAACACTGTTTTTTTTTCTTTTTCTTTTTACTTTTCTAGGTCCTTTGTACTCCTACATAACTTTTACATTTCAATATCCAATTCTTCATTTATAGCAAGTATACACAGACCTGAATTTTTATACATACCTTGTGTTTTCTAATCCTGCTAAATTCAAATATAAGTTCTCAGGGCTCCTAGAGATTTCTTAGTATTTTCTCTGAAGATGATCACTTCATCTACATATAAAGATTTTACTTCTACCTTGCCAATCCTATCCTAATTGTGTCATTTAAAACTATTTTGTTTTTGGCCTGTGTTTCAAAGTTTAATGGACAGATGAAGAGTAGGCATATCTGCCCTTGTTCACCACCTTAGAGAGAAAGCATTGTATCTTCTCCATTCATATAAGGCATTTTTCCTGGAAGTATGGAGTACATGTCTTTGATCTGCTGAGAAGGTTCTGTCCTACTTCTAGTCTCCTGATAGCTTTTACCATGAACAGCTGTAGAATTTAGTCCAATACTTTTTCTGCAACTACTGACAGGATCATATGACTTTTTCCTTTCCTCTGTTAAGATGATGACTTATGGGGGTGGATCTTCCAATGCTGAACCAGCACTGCCATCCCTGTAATGAATCCACTTTCTGCATACTGCCAGATCGACTTCTAATAGCTTGTTTTGTTAAACAAATTTCTATCTATGTTCATACTTTTTTCTTCTATTATCTTTATCCAGTTTTAGGATTAGCACAATGTTGATTTCCTAAAATGAGGGAAGAAGTGTTCCTTCTTTTTTCTGCTTTAAATGTTTGATATAATTTATCAGTTAAAATGTATATGATCCTGTTGTTGTCATATAGGTAGGTTTTCAAGCTAGGAATATACCTTCTTTAATAGGTGCTATGCAAATTTTACATTTCCTCCAGAGTTAGTTTCATTAATTTGTCTTCCAAGGTACTTCTTAGAAGTTGTCAAATTTATTTCAAAACGGATTTTTGTAATATGCTTTCTGTATCTTTTTAAATTCTGTAAAATCTGTGGTAATGTCGTCTAAATTTTGGTAGTATAATTTTAAAAATGTATAATTGATATTGTGAAATAGGAAGAAAAGGTCTAAAGGAGTAGGGGAAGTGGGAGTGGTAGGGGAAAGGAAAGAAGTGAAAAAAAATATGAGAAAAGGAAAAAAAATGGAAACAAAGTCTTTGCAAATAGGGAAGGGTGGAGGGGGTGAAGGGAGGGCAGGGGAAGGGGGAAAAAATAAGATCCAAGATACATCATGTAAAGGTACAAGATCCCAATGATGAATGTAACTATTTTATATCTAAAATGTATCAATAAATTTAATGGAACAAAATCCCAAAAAAATCCTGGAAGGAAACCTTTATCGTGCCATAGAGAAATCTTCCAGATTTATGCCAATGTATACCCTCTTAGGTCCTCTCAAGGAACCCCATTCATCATGGAGGGGGCTAATTTTGTCTTACTTCCCTAACCCCCATTTCCAAAGAAGATGCCTCACACATGCTGAGTGCTGAGTACTGAGTTAAAATATAATTCAAATCCTACACTTGAGAAATGAGACCTGAGCATCTAAAGTGGCATGATTTGCCAAAGAACCCCACAGCCTTAACAGCATGGTTGTGCTGAACCTAGCTGAAGGCAGTTAGGACTCTGGTCTAAAGGAATGCTGTCCTCTGTGGCTTGCCAGCTATAAAGTCCACAAATTTGCACCTAAACTTCCTCATCGGTGAAGTGGGGACAGTGCATCCTGTTTTCTTTATTAGTATGTTTGCAGTACATAATGATTATATTCCTCGTGGGAAATTGGTATAACACCTTAATTCTTTCTTCATCCCCATCTTCTTCTCTCCTCCCCTGCTCCATCTGTTGGTCCTCTTCCTTTTTTGGGAAAGATTTCCCTATTTCTTGTTATCTTCTGTTTTGCTGTGTGTATTTTGGGTTCTCACATAAAATATGCAATATTAAAAAAATGAATATAGATCAGTGTGAAGGCCCTGGGTCCCCAGAACCACAAAATAAATTTTAAAAATTAATTGATATCACATGCATTTTTCCATATCCTGGAACATTTTCCAAGAAGATAATTTGTAATTGTGTGAAATGAACTTGTAAGGATACTGATTCATTTGAATTTCTCATTCTCAAAACTTTGTTTCCCCTGAGATTGGCTGACACTAACAGATTCACAGGTCAGAAGTCAATTAAACTTAATCCTGATTCTTATTTCTTAAGATTACTATATACAAAACTGACCTAATATAAAAATATGTAATACAGCAGTCAAATTTTACCTAATAGATTCAGTTAAGTTAGAAAAATATTTGAAAAGAAGAAAAGTCACCTGCCTTTGCCCCCTTGGGTTTTCCATGTGGGTAGAGGGGCTGTTGCCCAAAGCACCACTTTATTCTTTATCAAAATTGTGGCAGAAGAATGGTAGTGATTAGCCAGCTGCATGGTTACAATTTCGTTATTTCTGAACCATCTTCCCTTCCTTTCCACACTGGCCTTAAGCCCTGGTGAAGGGGAGAGAAGGTCAAGAGATAAAGTACGTGGGCTATGCAGATCACTCTCAGAACCTGCCCAGGCCCACTGTGGGGAGATTTTTTTTTTTTTTTTTTTTTTGGTACCAGGGATCGAGCTCAGGACCTTGTGCTTGCAAGGCAGGCAGTGGAACCACTGAGCTAAATCCCCGCCCTTAGGGGGCAGCTTCTTTTAATTCTTCTTGGCTTATTTGCTGAATATAGTTGACTTTTTAAAATTAAAAACATGATAGGGATGGTCCCTGTAAACCCCAGCACTCTGGGAGGCTGAGGCAGGAAGAGTACAAGTTCATGCCCAGCCTGAACAACTAAGCAACTTAGCAAGATACTATCTCAAAAAAAACCAAAACAAAAATGCTGAGATATAGCTCAGGGCATAGGCTCTGAGTTCAACCCCCAGTACTGGGAAAAGAAAATAGAGAAGAAAAGAAAAAGACACACATTTTATTATTGTGGTAAAATATACCACTTAACCATTTTTAAGTCCACAATTTAGTGACGTTAAATGTATATGTTATTGTGCATTAGTTACCACTGTCCATCTCTAGAAATTTTGTATCATTTCAAACTGAAAATTTCTTTTAAATATTCAGATTTATAACAAAATATGGGTCCCCAAGGCCAAAAGCAGTTCAGCCTGAAGTAAATGAAAATAGTAAGAGAGGAAGCTCACAAAAGGATTTTCCATATTGTTCCTTCCTTCTCCATCTACAATTTTTCAGTTAAATACAAGAAATTTCATTGCCCATTAGTGCCATCGCCACACTTTTGCATAGGAAGTATTCCCAGAGTTTATTTGTAGGGCCTAAACACTTTTCCTGAATGGTTTTTCAGTTACTATCTTATATGCCCCAAGACTCAGACCTTTTGAAAATTCTCAGTATTTGTTTTAATGTCCAGTAGTTTTTTAAAAAATAGCCAGTACATTCAACACCTATATAGATAATATTAAATAGATATTATTACCTAGAACAAAGCTTCATTTTAAAAACAGTATGATTCCCTTAAAAGAACATTAGTAAATGTAGTATTGGTGTTACCAGGAGGTGGTAAATTGGGGAACAGATAGATAATGTTTGGGAACCAGGTTCTAATTGGTCTGTGAGTAGCCCCTACCTCACTCCATTGCATCGTCTGGCACAGGAGGAGACAGGTAAGTAGTAGAATGGAGGTTTCTCTGCTGATTCCAGTGGGCTGACAAGGAGCTCAGGAACTGGGACAAGCTGAGAATGCCAGTCTGCCACGTTTCCTAGTCTGGGTTTGCAGGAACTTGGTGCACAACTGGTTAGTCCCATCTCTGTGACTGTATTCTGCTGCTGGTGATATCTGTAGTTCTGGCAACATTAGGAAGGAAAGATTTAAAAGGTTATATTCTAGAAACCTGCCCCCTTTTCAGTGCAGATCTTGGATAGAAAGAGAAAGGTCTGTTTTGGTAGACAGTGGTAGGGCTTGGTTGGGTGGGTCTTTCAGAAGAATGCTAACTCTACTGGAATGTGTTGTCACTTGTGCAAGCAAGCGCTTGGACCTGGGAGAGGCGGAAGAACTCTGCCCAAGGGCTGGGAACAGAGCCCTTGTCGGAGAGGGGGAAGTTGCTCCCAGGTCCTACCTCCCCTTTGTTTTCTTTTCTGTTGCTCTTGCCAGGACTGCCATTGTTGGTAAGTTAGGGAAGATCCCAAGCAACATAAGTTTCCAAAGAGGGAGGGGAGACGAAATCTCAGGAAGATATGGCTGCAGGAGAGGGTGAATTCCATGACTGCCTGGCCTTGACAGCTGCTCCTGAAGAGCTACTTATGTTTAAGAGACATGTGTCACCTGGACTTGAGAGTTCTTAGATAATCTTTTCTCCTTTTTCCTCTTTTCTTTCTCTTTTCCTCCTGCACTCCCTAACCTTTTTTTGAAAGAATAAAATAATATGTAACCATGATATGTAAGTCACATGTTAAAAAGTGAAATGCCCTAAATCTTTCTAGTTCTCTATCCTATTCTCCAGTAGCCTCTGTATGTGTGTTCTAGACTTTTTGTGTTTACATGTACATATATACATAGAAGTGTATGCACTCACATGTCTGTGATAAATAAATTTTAAAATGAAAGCGTGTGTTTCTGTATCTCAGACCTGTTGATATATACAGGTGCACTGCAGTTTGTGAAATGACTGCATGGCATTCTGTTGTGAAGAAGCACCAAATTTATCTATCCTGACCACAGTGATAGGTGATTAAGTGCCTTTGGAAATTCTGTTATATAAATAGGACTGCCATGAACATTTTTGTTTGTGTGTGGGGAAGGTACTAGGGGTTGAGCTCAGGCCTTTACAGTGGACCACATTCGTAGTCCTTTTTGCTTCTTTTTTTTTTTAATATTGTTAATTTTATTGGTACATTTTAAGTATACAATACTATGACATTCATCGTTGGGAATTTGCACCTTTACATACTCTTTATCTTGATTTTTATTTTTTTTCCCTATTCCCCTGTCCTCTCTTTAACCCCTCCACCACTTCCTATTTACAAAGACTTTGTTTTTTTCATTTTCTCATATTAATTCCATTCTCTTCTTTCCTTTCCCCCTTTGCTTTTTTATTTAGAGACAGGGTCTCTCTAAGTTGCTCACTTACCCAGGCTAGGCTCGAACTTGTGGTCCTCTCACATTAGTCTACCAGAGTGCTGGGATTGCAAGCATGTACTGCCATGCCCAGCTAAACCTTTTTAGTCTTGTGTTTTTTTGTTTTTTTGGTACCGGGGATCAAACTTGGGACCTTGTGCCTTCGAGTCAGGCGGCGAACCACTGAGCTAAATCCCTGGCCCAGCTAAACCTTTTTAAACATGTCTTTTCTGTAAGTAAGAAATGGAATTTCTGGGACATAAAGTAATAAAAGATTTTAGTAAATAATGTCACATTGACTTCCTTATGTAATAGTTAAAATAGTCAACTAATTTTTGCTGTTTAGTTTGAATATATATTACTTATATTTGCCTACTATTTCACATGTTGGCACATTTTATTCCATATACCCTACCTTTTGCATGTTTTTCTTGCTTCCTTACCTGGAGTATGCATTGCTTATTGTTATAGTTACATATATAGTGCCTTAATAGTAGTTGATTAATACAGCATGGACCTTGGAATCAAAATCTTTCTGAATTACTTGGGAATAATATATGCCACAATCATTTCATTGTTCTGTCATTCTTTGGGACATTGGTTTAATGTTCCTTAAAGATGGATAATAGCCATCAAGTGAGAACTAAAACATTAAGAGAAAGTGCCCGGATATGCTAAAACTAGTAATGATTGATTCTACTTACTCATTCATTGAACAAATATTTTTTTAAGAATCTTTTTTGTACTAAATGCTGTTCTAATCTGCTGAAAGTTCTGGGCCTTACCATATATTTCCATGTAATTGTGGAGTATTTCTGAATAAAAATTTCAGCTTAGTGTATGAATATATGTTTGCATGGTTCGTATTAAAACATTTTTATATCTTACTGCTGTAGTTGACTGTGAATGAAGAAATTCTGCCTACATCAGACTCATTTGTGTCACTCCCTGTTTATGATCTGCATATTTGTGTGGAAGAATATGCATTTTGCAGACTAAATGCTTGATAGAACTGAAGTTAAAATTCTAGGGCCGGGAATTTAGCTCAGTGGTTCTGGCCCCTGCCTCACAAGCACAAGGTCCCGAGTTCAATCCCTGGTACCAAAAAAAAATTTTTTTTATTGTAACTGCTTTAAAAAAAAACAAAAACATTTCACTAAAGCCTGGCATAGTGTTGTACAGCTGTAATCCCAACTACTGGGGAGACTGAGGCAGGAGAATTGAAAATTCGAGACCATCCTGGGCAGCTTACAGAGACCCTGTCTCAAATTTTTTAGAAAAAGGGAGAGGGGTGCTAGGGGTTAAGCTCAGAGTTCCCTATGTTCAATCCCTAATGAGAGGTGAATGAATTATAGCCATTTCCTTTATTTTCTCTCTCCCATCTCTATCTGGTGTGGCCTTGGTTTTTAAAAAAGTTGTTTTAGGGCCGGGGATTTAGCTCAGTGTTTCCGCCGCCTGCCTAGCAAGTGCAAGGTCCTGAGTTCAATCCCGGGTACCAAAAAAAAGTTGTTTTGCCCTAAAGAAATGTGATGAAGAATTAATTAGTAAAAAAGAGGGAAATTGCTATGTTAATCAAGTATAAAAGACTTTTATAGGAAAGAGGCTAGTGTAAAAGCTGTAAGTGAAATATGTAAGAATAGATTTAAGGCTTTATTAGGAATAGCCATGGTCTTAAAATTGTGCCCCACCCCCCCAAAAAAAAATCCAGTGTAGAAGTAAAATCACTGAAAATATTTCAAAAATTGCTATTTGGATACCTAAATACCTTACTTGGATAAGATTAAACATTCTCAGGCAAAAGATGTGGATAAGACTCTAGAGAAGAGGAGCTTATCCTGGATTCTCCAGGTAAGCCCTAAATGCAACGACCTGTATCCATGTAAGAAAGCAAAGGGAGAATTGGCATTCAAAGGCAGAGATGGGGTGATGTGGCCACAAGCCAGGGAATAACAAGGAATACCACCAGCCGTCTGTTGACTGACAAATAGGGAATAGATTCTGCTCCAGAGCCTTTAATGCTTCCTACACCTGTCTTTCAGACTTTTGATCTTCAGTCTATGAGAATAAATTTCTGTTTTTTAAAGTTACCCAGTTTATGGTTATTAGTTATAGCACCTCGTTCTAAAATTCTCCCATTGCAGTTCACCTCAGAGTCCAAAATCTCATCTCCATGAAGTATAGGGTACTAGGAAGCAGGTGGCTAGTATAACAAAAGTACATATCTGAGGATGCGTAGACAGGATATAAGCATCTTCCATCAATAAGCAAAATGTGTCAACACTTCCAGTGGAGACTACTGCACGTTGTTCAGTCCCTTTCCTAGTTGAATGCTGAGCTCAATCTGGATATGAACCTTTTGTTCATGGATACTGTTCCCACAGAGGTGCCCATATTAACAAATGTCCTTCAGTAGAATTTGAAAGAACCTCTTAAGAGAACCAGTTCCCTTATTTAACTCAGCCTATAGATTGGGGGACTTTGGTCTGTAGACATAGAACTGTATTAAGGAGCAATCAGCAAGAGTAAGGCACACATTTAGGAACTGATCCGAGGTAATCCACTCTGAAACATTATCTTGTATTTCTGTGTGTGGCTTTTTGTGCATTTTAGTCTTTCCTCCCCCAACTTCCACTATATACAGACTATACAGTCTTACCCCTCAGCAGATGAGTTGCATCTCATCTGAAAGTGCTTTCATGTCTTAGAAACAAACTCATTTGATATCTTCTTGGTTTTTTTCCTAGTAGGTCTACCTTTTAAATGGGAAAAATAAAACATGAGAGAAAAAAATTTTTTGGTAGTGGCATTGGGGATTGAACCCAGGGCCTTGAGCATTGCCTGTGCTCTAGGAGTGAGCTACATCTCTAGGCCTAAAATTTCTGAGTTGTCACAGATTACAGTATAGGTTGAAATCCCTACCTTAAAAATAAATACACCAAAATCCAAAGTTTTATGAGTACGAACATTACATCACAAGTGACTCATGACATGTTGCATTCAAAATGCAGGTACATAAAAAATATTGTTTAGTAACACCTGCAGTCTATGTGTGTTCAACCGTAAAAGAATTTCATGTTTAGACTTGGGTCCTATCTCCATGATATCTCCTTAAAATCTGAAAAAGTTCAAGTCAGAAACACTTCTAGTCACAAACATTTTGGATAAGGGATACTCAGTCTGCAAAATAATAGATACATTTGTGAGAAAAACTAGTTAGGAGGAGGTTTATTTTCCATTTGTGTCTTACGAAGTCTTAGCTCTTGTGTTGTTTGCTGTTTTGAGGTATGTATACCTTCACCTGGGATGAAATGGTTTAGTCTGGACACAGTGGCTTGAGTCTGCCTTCGGCCATCTTCCCTGCTTGTCAGTTCAGCCTGTCACTTCACTTGCACGGTGGGAGCAAACCATTCTCCATCTCTCAGCACCCAACTCCTCTGTTTTCCTTCCTGTCTTGAGAAACACATAGCGACCTCTGCATACAGCTTGTCCCAGCTCATTTCTCCCAAGGTAACATCATCCTTTCCTCCACACCTGGTAAGGAGTTGGCTTTCTTCTCAGTTTGTACCTTGTCCAACTTTTTTTTTTTTTTTTTACCTTGTCCAACTCTTAAACCATACTCCTATCCTCTCACCTCACTTGAGTCTACACTAGCTGAGGTGCCATCATGGACCATGATTGCTGCAAAGCAGTGTCCAGCTCTTAAGGCTCCTCTCTGCATCATCTTTGATACATTCAGTATCTTCAGCCATGGCCCATTTAACAAATCCTTGTGCTCTGTGACTAGGCTGGCAAACACCAGTCACACCTTGAATCTTTTTCTCTTAGATTTCACTAGTCCAGAAATCTCTGCCTTGATCTACCTGCTGTCTTGCCTGTTGCTCCTATCTCTGTACTCCCTCAGGACAGCCACCCAACCTGCTCTCCTGCTCTCCCAGCCCCAGGCAGTTACCTATTCCCACTCCACTTCTTCCTTCTCTCTTACTCCTGCTTCCTAACTCTAGTCATAGACACAGTTTTTTGTTTGCTACTTAGTAGTTTGTTTGCTTTGAGACAGGGTCTTGCCCTGTTGCCCTGGATGATACGGAACTCCAGCTCTCTCCCACTTTAAAACCTCCCCAGTAGCTGGAACTATAGGCTGTGCCACCATACCTGGCTATAGTCACAGTTTTGTTTTGTTTTTAATACTGTCTGATCACAGCCTAGAATTTGTTGTGGTTTCTGTTCTGAATTCTGAAAATTCTTTTAACTCACTCCTCAATCCTAGATTAGTAGTTTTTCTTTTCCATCTGCCTCAGCCTACAAAGATGTTAAACAAGTAAAATATATACTATGAAATGTGGTGGTCAAGGAGTGATTTGAAGGCAGCAAGGGAGTGAAGTATGAAGGAAGATATGGGGGAAGAACATTTCAGAAGAAGGGTCCTCAAATACAAAGGCCCTGACGTAAGAGTATGCTTAATATTTGAGAAGCAGTAAAGTAACCAGTGTGGTTGAAGTGGGAAGAGAGATGACTGAGTGAGTGAGGGTGAAAGGAGGGAAGAAGTAAGGACAGGTAGGGAATAGGAGCCAGATCTGTGGGATTTTGTGGGCCCTAGTAAATAGGAGCTTTGGTTTTTATGGAGAGTGAGATCTAACACCAAGGTTTTTGAGCATAGAAATAATTTTAAGGGAAGGAAGAAGCAGGGAAGTGTTAGAGTGTTAGAGGTGGTTGTAGTTTGAAAGTAAAACTGCCAGGATTGGATTCTCACAGATGGGAACGGGGGAGGGGGGGTAGTGTGTAAAAGAACAAGGGGTAGCAAGATATAGCACTTATGTGCACACACATTCACCAGCTAAGAGTCTTTGAAGCAGGCTGGAAATGCAATTTGCTAAGCTGAAGGCATGAAGAGAGGAGTAAGTTTGTAGAAGAGTAGGGATTTGGTTTTGGACATGTTAGCCTAGTCAGGAACCATGATGTATGTGTCCCTGGAAATACAGAATGCCCAGAACAATACTTTGTGCACAGTTGATGCTTATCTTGTGTTTGGCTTAATTTTGACTCAGTGATTTGGCTTTTATAAATATGTGTATTCTTCAGTCCTAGCTCCTTAGGGCTGGCTTTCTCATTATACCAAAGAGAAATGTTCATTAGTTTTATAAATAGAAGATAAATTTGAGCTGTACCTTTAGAAATGGCTGTGGCGCTAGCCTTGCCAGAGTGTTTTGATAATCTCTTCTCTGAATGCTGATCATCAAGTTCCTTTAATAAATAGGACCTCTCTAGAATATACATTTATCTCTATAAAAACAGATCTTATTTGTGGTTATGAGACTCTTTTATAGGTATATAGTGTGATTCCTCTGTCTTGGGAGTGGCACGTGATCAGGCTATGGAATAAACATCCATGGAACTGTCACTGCTGTTTTATGGTAAGAAAATAATTTCCAGTATAATTTGAAAAGGCATCATTTGGCATTTTTAGGTGCTAAATACTGCCTTCCCTTTCCAAGAGTCTTTTTCTCCAAGTGTAGTACATAATTGCTGTTCTTAGTAATCTTTAAAATTTTGATCTTCGTAACTGATGTTTTGTTCTCTTGCAGATTAAATCCATATTTTTCCTAACTCCTTGTTTCTCTTTTACACTGAAATAACCTGTGACATTTGAAATATAAATTGTTTGATCTCCCAGTATACATCTTTAGAGCATTTGACAAGATTCTGAAATGCTTTTAATGAGCTATGTATGTCTTCTTCTTGGGTTATAATAACAAAGTTCTCATGATACTGACTTTTTTTGCCAACTGGCTTAGGTATTAATGCACTCAGAATTTTGAAAAATCAACAGTTACATGATCTGGGCATAGAAAAACGTGATTTAGGACGGTGACACCTGCAGCTCTATTTTAGTGACCAGGACAACTAGGTAAGGAATAATTAGGGGCATGCCATCTTTTTTTTTTTTTGCAAGGGAAAAAAAACTATAGTATTATTCAAATATATTAGAACTCAACCAAACCAAAACTGAAAAGTACTTAAACATTTTTCCATATAATTTAAAAAAACATCTCAAGCATTAAGACATCAGAAGATGTGGTTTGTTTTAGAAAGATTTTCAAAACTAATATTGGACAAATAGTGGTCTGGAGAAAAAATTCTAATTAACCTGTAGACTCCACATAAGCCAGTTTTTTAAATTTAAATTTCAATACAGTCATGCGACACGTGATGGAAATATAATCTGAGAAATATGTTATTAGACCATTTCATCCATGTGTATTGCAAAGTACCACACAGAGTGCCAACTTCTAAGTGCAAATTGGAAAGGTATACGTCAGTCATCTATGATGGCCCCGCAGTTAAACACAAGATACATGAGGCTACCACTGGCATAGCACCACACTGTTTTACAGTAAACTCTTTTATATAAGTAGGATTATGCTCTAAAGAATGAAAAACACAGCATGTTATGATGAGTACCTAAAATACTAACAGTCATTTATCAGCCATCTTGATACTGTATTACTCAGGTGTGCCTCTATTCTGTTAAACCCCTATGATGTCTCTGCCCCTGCTACAAACTAATGAACAACTCATCTATAAAGGAGGTCGAAATGTTCATACCATTAGAAGCTGTTGTAAAACATCTGTAAGGGCCTATATTCAGGCTGTATTTCCTGCTATGAAGCCCTTAGTAACCTGATTGGATCTACTGCTTAAGAGGATTTTGGTAGTTTTGAAAAGAAGAGAACTTAACTTTAGGTGGAAGATGACTGTACATAATTTGAAAAATTCAAGCATTTTGATTTATAATTATGTTTGAATAGTTTCAATTTTTGTATTTCCTTTGCTTATAGCAAGGAATAAAAAAATTAGAGAAGCTCTCCAGACCTGCTTATTAAGCATAGCAATTAGATGGCTGATTCTTTTTATATATATTTAAGATATTTTTTAACAGAGGCCAATAGGGGTCACTGCTGTTTTCCTCTCCTACTGAAGCAAATTTTAAAAAGAAGAATGGGTATGATTAAAGGAAATATATTTTCCTATCTAAAAAGGCAAGCTGTATTTTTTAGATTACTTATTTTTAAAAAGTTAATTTTCTTATGATGAACTCTATAAAAAGTTTATGGATATGTTCTTTTTTACATGGGGAAAAAGTGAGCTTTAGAGAGGTTTATGTGGTCAATTTCACTGTGAAGAACCTAAAATCAAGAAGTTTGTTCTTCGTATCAGATGTGGCATCCATTTTTTATTCACAGAACAGATAGTGATAATGAGTACCTTCTGTGTGCCTGAGATACAATAATGAAAATCATAATCTTCACATTCAACAAAAAGGATGTTGACAAAAGTTGTTAGTAAGAGTACAATGGTTTGAGGTTTATTTTTTATTTTTTATTTGGTGATGGTGGTGGTACTGGGGATTGAATTTAGGGCCCCACACATGCTAGGCAAGCTCTGTGCCACTGAGCTACATCCCCAGCCCAGTGCAGTGGTTTGGACATGTCCCCCAGTTTATGTGTTGGAAACTGAATGCAACAGACTTGAAACATGGGACCTTTAAGAGGTGATTAAATCATGAGGGCAGCCCTCATGAACGTAGTTATTTTGGGAGTGGGTTTCTTCTAAGAGTTTGACGCATGCCTCATCTTTTTGCCCTGCTATCATGGGTTGATGCAGCAAAAAGTCCCTCACCAGATGTACTTTCCAGCCTCCAGGGCTCTTAGGAAATGAATTTCTGTTCTTCATAAGTCTTTAGTATTCTGTTATAGTAGCATAGAATATGCTAAGACAAGGGAGATGGTTAGGAAAGGCTAGTTGAAGAGACAGCCTAAGAGAGGAGGCCTGAAGGTTGAAAGGAAGTGATTTGTGGATTATGGCATGATTGTGTTCCAAGTAGAGGTAACAGCATATTCAAAGACCCCAAGGAAATTAGAAAATAAAAATGGTCTGGGGTAGTTGAAGTATAGTATGCAGTGGTGGGGTGTCCAAAGGCAGATAAGAGCTTATGGGACATGTTAAAAATTAAGTTGGATTTTATTCTAAGAACAGGTGGAAAGTCATTGCAGGATTGCAGAGGTGGGAACTGTCTAGGTTTAAAGGCTCTCTTCGGCTGCCTTACACACCTGGGGTCTGGATGGGATGGGCTCTGCACAGGGTTGTCACTGAGGAGGTCAGGACAGTAATTGCAGTGAAGTGTGTTATTGCCCGGACCATGGTGTCTACAGTGGAAATGAGGACTAGATAGATTCTTGTGGATTCATGATTGACTTCAGAAGTGGACTTTGGCAGAACTTGGACCTTGCATGACCCTGGTTCTTTTTAACAAGGTTCTTCTTATCTTTGCTAACTCATAAACTAAAGAATGGTATCTTGATATTGTTTTAATTTTTAAAATTAGTGAGGTTGAACTTTAATTTTAATTGTTGTGTCAGGAACAACAGGAGGAACCCAGGGCCTCAAACAGGATAGTATTTTCTTTATATTTTCGCTTGTGTATGATGTGACTGGCCTATTATAAACTGTTTACAGTATTTTTATCAGATTTTTAAAAATTCTTATTTGCAGGGCCAGGGATTTAGCTCAGTGGTTTCTCTGCCTGCTGCACAAGCGCAAGGACCCGAGTTCAATCGCCGGTACCAAAAAAGAAAGAAAAAAAAAATTCTTATTTGCAATCTATGACAGGTTAAAAAAATTTTTAACTTGTGTTCCTTATATTTTTATTTATGGAGTATTTGACTAAGTTTTTAATGATTATTTAAAGCTGTGGTTGATACACTTAGTGTTACATATATGTTAATGTTAGAGACTGTAAAAGCTTCTGAACTTGAGAGAACATTTTTATATTTAACTTATTTTGAACTTTAGTTCTTTCAGTATAACATGCCACAATGATATACATTTAGTGCTTTTTAAGAGTAAAGCGCTTACTTGACCTATTGCAAAATACTGCCTTAGCTGTGATTGTTCAGTTTTTAAATTTTGTTTTAAAAATTATTTCATCATTGTTAATTTCACAACCATGTGGTTTTATATAATTAATCTACAATTCAGTGTTCACCATTGTTTAGTCTTAAAGTTCTTGTTTTGTTACATTGAATTAGACTTATAGAAGCTAGAGAATAGAGTTTATTAAAATTTTGTTTAAAGCCAGAATAAATATTTCCAGCGAAGGTTTTAGTTTTAAGTCCCTCTAGTAAACTTTGTGCTGTTCAATGTTTAGATTTTTTTTTTCTTCTTTGAGGTCCTAGACATGGTTTGGTGAGATTGCAGAATCGCTGAGATACTCAATATGTGTGCAAAGAAAAACTGGAAACATTAGCCATGTTGTTAATTGGATAGTCCCTACACAAATGCACGTTAAAATCACATGGGTATCACAGAAAGAGCACCAATTAACAGCTCATAAAACAGGGGCTGTAGTTCTTGCAATTTCATTACTTAGTTGTGTCACTTTGCCCAGGTCCTCTGTTAGAAGATATAGTGCCAAGATCTTTTTTGAGAAGGGTGTCCTGATGAGCTTATAATGTCATTGACGTTCTGCTGCCCCCTGGTGGTATTGCTCCTTCGTCCAAAGCCAGAGCTGTAGTCGCTTGACAGCCTGATCCAGTGCTCTAGAGCTGGCCTACTTTCTTCATGGGTAACATTCCTTTCTAATCAGCTGAGCTTTGGTGCTCCTTAACTATTAGTTAATAAAGAAGCTCAATAAAGATAGGTCCCAGAAGTTTGAGGAATTAATTACTAGATCCCAGTTAGAACCAGGAAGCCACAGTTAATTGATTACTATAGAAACACTAATGAATTAATGACCTTATTTGAGTGTGTAGATAGAGGTATAGGAGATCTGCCTTGGGATTCTTGATTTTGTTTTACCTCCAGGAGAAGGAGAGAGGAAAGAATTGAACATGGTGGGGACATGGACTATGGCTTTTGTGGCCATAAATGCCCACAGGATACGCATTGAAGAGTCATAGAATTTACTCCCTTGAATGTTCTCTGGTCTGAAAATAGTGTGAACACTTCTAGCTATCAAAATATGTATTAGGGGGCCGGGGATTTAGCTCAGTGGTTTCGCCGCCTGCTGCGCAAGCTCAAGGACCCGAGTTTGATCCCTGGTACCAAAAAAAAAAAATATGTATTAGGAATTTATTTTGGAAGAGTCTTAAACTTGATTTCTTCTATCTGGGCCAGTGTGTGATGGCTAATTTTGAAATATGGTGTTAGTCTCCAGGGTCATGTTCCTTAAATTAGCTTTCCAGCTTCATTGAGTCAAAATTATAAGTGTAGCTTGGTATACTTTTTCTCAGTGAAATAGAAAATTTGTTTACCTAACTAATGGGTAATTTTAATCCTCTGTGGACTACAAAAACTTAGGTCAGTGTAGATATGGTTTTTTTATTTTTTATGTTAATCAACAAACTGCTCTTTTCTTTCAGCTTGTTTTCAATCTGCTACCAACACTAGCAGCCCCCGGTTTAAAAACTGAAAGTATACTTTAAAATACAGTAGTTGCCTTTTTTATTATTTGTGTTAGTCGTGGTGATTAACGATTGGGTTCCCCAGTCTTCCAAAGTTCATACATTATTTAAAGTGGCCATGCTTCTCAGTAACAGTATTCATGCCTTTGACCATGCATTTCTAACTACTTCTATATAGCAGAAGCATTCTAATTCTTTTTTTTTTTTTTTTTTTTTTCTTTTTTTTGGTACCAGGGATCAAACTCGGGTCCTTGCGCTTGCGCAGCAGGTGGCGAAACCACTGAGCTAAATCCCCGGCCCTAATTCTAAAAGAAAGTAATTTAGACACCGAAGTATTCAATCATCTAGGACATTTGATGGTGTATGAGACAAGGGAAAATATATTTGAAATCTGAACAGCGTTAGAAAGCCTGGAGGAAGTGGCTACTGTTTATAAAATATATGACAATGGGCCGGGGATTTAGCTCAGTGGTTTCACCGCCTGCTGCGCAAGGGGAAGGACCCGAGTTCAATCCCCGGTACCAAAAAAAAAAAAAAAAAATTTCACACTCTTACTGTTCATTGCTGGCCTATATGAATAAAATTAACTTTAAAAAAATAAAATATATGCAAATGTCTTGATACCATTATTCTCTTTGTTTATAAAGTATAGTATTAAAAGGCAGCATTGCCTAGCATAAGGTTGTGATAGAAAGTACAGTGAAAATTCTACTTTGGGATGTCAAGAACATTGTGCATTAAGTCCCCAGAGGCTCCTCTGGTTAGGCACAGAATTCCAGTGAGGAAGGTAAAATAGGCATTGGAAGTGGTAGTTGACATGAGATAGAGGGAAAAAAGGCCAAGAAGGTGAAGAACAAAATACTTGTCAAGATATTTTTTGTTGTTTTTATTCTTGCCTTTCTTTTTAAAAATAATTCATAAATAGAGATAATAAAAAATTTTACATTTTTAGCCACTGTTTTTTGGGTGAATCCTTCCACAAATTATGTCCCCTCAAGTTTTCTTGAATGATTTCTTTTATTATTTTTAAATTTAAAATTTTTTAAAAAATCTTTTATGTTCCCTCTATTGTCTTTCTTGGGCACCATTCAGAAATTGAACTTAAACGGGGGTTTTTTTGTCTCAATTTTCCAACTTTGTTCTTTCTGAGATTTAAAAAATTTTATTTCTTGTTGTTTCTCTTGTTTTTCTATATTTACAGTAAAGTTCCATGAGCTTTTTAAAAGCCCTTTTTTTTAGTATCATCTTGTTCTTCTCCTAAGCCATACCTTGAGAATGTTAATCATTTTTGTCAACATTATCATTTCCCTACTTAGTCTGTTTCTATGTTCTTTTTTGCTTGGATTTTTAGGGGATGGTTGATCTCTGCCTTTTATATTTATTAAAGAGTTTCTTTGAATTTCTGATAGCTTGTTTTGTTGTAGTTATTTTAGTTATTTGTATTTTAAAGCAGGCAGTAATAAAGCTATTTGGAAGTTCTTTGCATGAGGGTCACTTGTTTATATGTGATTCTTTGCAAGTTGATCAATGTTCTTATGTCTTTTCTCTCAGAATTTTTGGGGAATCTCTAGAAAAAATTTATGTGATCATTTCCTTGAACTTATTCTCGTAGTCTGATGAGATAAAGGACAAGGGCAGGCTCTGCTTTTAACCATCTGTTTAGCTCTTTTACTTAATGTCTTTTCAGTAAGGTGCTCCAGCTTTCACCTCTGTTCTGTATCCCCTCCTATAGAGACTATTTCAATTCTAGAGAATGAACTTAATCTTCTCTGGTGTGGGCAAGAGGCAGCTGCTCAGTTGTGCAAAGTGAGAATGTAGAAATAACTCTTCTTAAATGGTCTTCCAGCCAGTTTTAGCTCCACCTTCACTGCCATTCTTACTATGTTATCTGATGCCACCAATTCTTCCGACTTTTAAGTGTCCTTTTATGTAAATCAGATTTCCTGGGCTCTATTTTTTTAAGTCCACCAGCTCAGTCACCACTAGTCAGTCTACTTCCCAACTTCAAAGAATGTTGTGGTTTTCTCCATTTTGCTTTCTCATCCTTTTCTTTTTTTACATTGCTACCGTCTCCAAAGAGTTTTTGGAGTCAATGAAAATGAATGAATGTATTTTTAGTTAGATATCTATTTTAAAATGTTTCGTCTTTTGATTCACTGGGTTCGGTTTTCCATTCCTGTCTCATGGCCCCCCAAAATACTGGATTGTATAAGATCTTTAAGGTTTGAAAAAGTTGGCCAATGGCTTTTATAATTACATACTTTACATTTTTGCTGATTTATCTTCCTCTTTTGACCTCCCTTTACCCTTTTACTCTTTCATTTTAACTCTGAGGTATCAGAGAGTCACAAGCCAGAGAATTTTTCTGTACTTTCTTTAAACATACCTTTTTTTAAGTATCATAGTTTGTTCTTTCATTATTTCAGTTTTTAAAAAATCCTTTGAATATATTCAGTCACAGCAGCTGAATTCAAGCCTGTTTTATTTTCTCAGATTCATAGTTTGATAAATTTCCTGTTTATAACACTTGCCAAATCTCTCTCCTTTTGAGTCATTTCTTTCAGGGATTTATCATTTTCAATTATTTCTCATTCTCAAATGAGATTACTTTTTCCATGGGAGTCTCTTGAATCCTTGCTTGGTGAGGGTCTCTAAGAAGCTATTTTGTGCTTATTTTTATTTTGTATTTACATTAATTTCTAGGCTTAGAAGTCTCATACCATGTAAATAGGATAACTTTGGACTTGATTTTACTGTGTACCAATTTCATGGGTTCAGTTTTTCTGGTTGTAAAGAGATTCTTGCTTTATTCAGGGGTCTTGCTTCTAGGTCCCTGCCTCGAACTGGCCCCTGCCCTGGCTGGGATCTTAAAATTCCAACCTCCAACTTCTAGTGTCACTCTCTGGTCACTTTGTTGGCCAGTAGTATTAGCTTGTACCTTTCCACTCTGGTTTTGAAATTACTGTTTGATACCTGGGAAATTCTTTGTCTTCATTCTGAAAGTAATTTTGGTATAAAAACTTAAGCAGTTTTACTTTATTGATATTTTTATGTTTGATATGCAAAAGAAATACACATCACTGAGTTCATGTTCTAGAACCCAAAACCATCTCTTTTGTATTCTCATTTATTCATGTATTCAATGTATATAGGTGTGTACTATGAGTTAGGCCCTAGAGATTACAAGGCAAATGAAACTGGGCTTTGGAGAGGTAGTAAGCCAGAAAAAAAAAAAAAAAAAAAAAAGTCTGCAGAGGTGGGAAAATCATTCTCTGAAAGACGAACAATTTACAAGGTTTCCACTGTCTGACTATGAGAGAATTTACTGAGCAACTTGAGCACAGGTATAACACAGGCCCAGACCTTGGAGGGAAAGGTTGAGAGGTCACCATCGTGAAATAGGCTCTCTTATGGAAGGTCTCAGAGCTAAGCCATCCCACATGTCATCGGGAACTACCAAAATTCTTGAGCATTAAGAAGATCAGATTATGTATAGACATGTGTAGAACTACAAAGGCCCATCTGAGAGCAGATGGCAGCGGATTGCAGATGAGCCAGGCTGGAGGTGGACACCAGAGCCTGACTAGGTACAGTGGATGAGGAGGCAAGTAACTGTTGCAAAGTGAGACTCCTACTGGTTGGATTCAGTTGGTGTGGTTTGTTTGTTTGTTTGTTTGTTTTGCTGTTCAGAGATGAAGTTTAACTGCATTGGGCATGACTTGTCCTGTGTTGTTTGTGACAGCCCTTCATCATTCCCTCTTCTCTGTGACCAGCTTGACTACATGTGCCTGACCTCAAATGTCTCTGAAGGAGTTGGTGCCTGGTGGAGTGATTTTCCTAGCAGCTCTTTATTTATGACTTCGTCTCCTGGGGTTGAGAAGACATAGGGCTGAGGAACGCCTAGGATATGTGGGGCAGGACGACCTCATTCCTCTTCTCTGACACTGGCTCTGTCACCATCCCCAGCCTCCAGGCACCATCCTATCCCCATTCTCCTCACTGACCACTGTTGGATTTTTCTGCAGGAAAGGAAGAATCTCTCCTTTAGACGTCTTAAAAAGCTATTCTTAGGCACCTACAAAATCTCATGTCAGATTTCTAATCTTTTTTTCAGCATTCTACAGGAATACAAGCTAATTATCACTTTCAAGATGGGTAACTGAGACTAGTGTAAGTGAACCAGGCACTGCTGATACCTGCCTTAGAATACTGAATCAAAGTTTCTCAAAAACAGAGAATAGTAAAGCATAGCCTCATCCTTTCCCCAAGCCATTTGCTTTCTTCCCCCACAGCCTGGATTTATTTTTATGATGGATTCAGAGGTATACATGTATCTTTATTCCAGCTAACCCAGCAGTAAATTAAAAGGATCTTAGTTCTCCCTTTTTTTTTTTTTTTTGTTTGGTACCAGGGATTGGACTTGGGTCCTTGTGCTTACAAGGCAGGCGGCAGAACTACTGAGCTAAATCCCTAGCCCTTAGTTCTCATTTATAAAAAGAGAAAAAGGAAGAGTGCAAAGGAAGGGAGTGTTGTATGATAGGAGCAGAGAGCCTATGTTAGTCTTTCCTAGGCTTCTTTGGACAGATAAGATCAGCACTGTACACACCAGCTCATGTGAGAGCAAATGGAATTTGAAAACCCTGGTTATGTCCTGACATTTTCCAAGCGCAGCTAGAGTGAGTCCAAGCCCAAGTACTGCAGATTGAGTAGGCAAGTATTGTATTAGAATAGCCCTGCTGCCTTCAGACAGAGAGGCAACTGATGAATTGAGTAGGAATAAATTATCTTCAAAATTTTTGGTAATAGAGTTCTAAGAATGAAATCCCATGGGAAAACTATGGTAATCAGTTGTCAGTAGAGCTATACAAAGTTTTTCTTATTGTAATGACAACGGGCAGAGTTTTTAAAAGGCTTATTGGTCTTTTCCATTTTGTAGCAACCTGGGTGGTTGGCCACTAAGGGAAATTTAGATCATAGAGCAGTTCTAATTCTGATGGTTTGTTGTTGTTTTCTCTATGGGACTATGGGAACTATCTGAGACCTGGAGTTTCTTCATGCATTTAAGTTTGGATGTCATCTTTATCTTTGTTGGTGGCTTGGTTCGCCTCTCAGGCCTGTTAGAATATGGATGATTCTGGAACCTAATTATACACAGAAGGCAAAGGTTCCAGTTACTTAGAGACTTACAAACCCATTTTATAGTTTTAAAAGAAACTTAGTATAGCAAAAGTCTGTATTTAGCTTTACAGTGCAGCCTACATGTTTAAAAACAGAATATTCTTGAAAGAAGGACCATAGTTTTCCCTTGCCAAAGACAAGTGAAATGTATTTATTAGAGGAAAAAATACTGAAAAAAGGCAGAAAATATTTCATAGTTATGTTACCCAAACATAACAGTTAAGAAGATGCCTAATTTCTGAACTTTCATACCATGATATTTATAATGTGTTTACAAAGATAGTATTGTGTTTTCTAATTAATTTATTCACTTGACAAAGCTATGAATGTGTATCATCCTAAATATAGAAATATAGTACACTTTTCAGTGGAAGCTTAGTATTCTGTTGTGTAATAGTTATCCGTTCTCACTGTAGAACTTTTAGTCCATTTCTAATTTTTTGCTACAGTAAATTATTCTTCCATTTTCTGGTTACTAAATGTTTATGTACATAACCCACTCAAAATGACTCAAATGGGATCTCAGGGTAAGGAAAGTAGAATTCGCTGGTGATAGGACTCTGTATAATAGATGAACAGTTTTATATTTTGTGCCCTCAGAAAATAATTAGAACTATGATATATGGTATATAATTGGTGTAGCTGATTTCTTGTCATACTTTATACCTATTAATTTTGTTAACCAAAAATCATCTCTTTCCCTTTGGCACATTGAGAGCTACTACATTCTAATGTATTTATCACATTTTGGGAGAAGGACATCAAAGGCTCAGTTGAGTGAGCTATGTAGGGTAGCCACTGAGAAGGAATGCATTTTAGATACCGTGAAGTCTAAGTATTAAGTATCACAAAATAAACCAGGTGAGGAGGACACCCAAAGATATCTTCAAGTGAGGCTCTTCTTATAGCCTAGAGCAGTAATGAGGAACATTTTAGAACTTCCATTGATAAAAAAAATAGCCCGTTGTGGCACACGTACCATAGGTTTGCCACCCCTGGCCTAGTTTTAACAGTGTAAGTGGACCAAAAGGCAGATACAGCATATACTTAGTCTGAAGGAGCCAGTTTCATAAGAAATGATTTTATTTGCCAAACAGAAATAGACTATGGAATTGTGAGCACTGCATGTAATAGTAATTTAAAATGAAGGGCAGTTTAAAGGTTAAGGCACCAAGTTATCTTCTAAAACTTCCAAAGCTGTAGATTGAAATTTGTAGATTCTGCAGCTGAACCTATGTAGTTGTTATTCTTCAAATATTTACAATTTATTTAACTCTTCCAATGCTAAATAAACATATATATGGCTTGGGCCTGGGATTTAGCTCAGTGGTTTCGCTTCTTACTGTGCAAGTACAAAGATCCGAGTTCGATCCTCGATACCAAAAAAAAAAAAAATATGTATGGCTTATTATATTGGTTTAAAGAAAAGCATTTAGGAGCTATCCAAACAAGTTAAAGTGGAATTAAACACCTGTCTTATAAGTGTTTTAGTGGGCTGCATTGCCTTAAAAGGTCAAGCAGATTACTGTTAACTTTTATGGAAAGTTCTAATAATGTGAAGACCTTATCTAAACTTGAAACTTTTACAAAATTATTTAGTCTGTTGCATAGTAAAATAATACCAATTCTTTATTTTTGCTACTTTTTAACAAAGTACCCACAAGTACTTTAGCTATAAAGTCTGTGCTAAATGTTACATGCCCACCAAATTTTGATTTTGCATTGATTGTAAGCTACTAAAGTAAAATTATGTATATATTCCATATTACATTTGTAGTAGAGCTTTGATATGTAAAGCAGAAAGTGTAGCTCACTAAGTGTCTGTTAGACCACTTCTGCACTACTTTCTACCTCTAGTTTTCATTATCAGCATCTGTAAACAAACACTGTTTCCCCTGCAGTCTCCTCACGGATAGGCCGGCTGTGTTTGTTCAATCCTGTGTCCATCCTACCGTAAAAAGTCATGAAAATTGAATTCTTTATTTCATGAGTCATTTTAAAAATCTACTAAATCTTCAAGGAGAGAATAAATTATCCTCAGTGTAATATTTTCTTGTTTTAGTATATTACTTTGTTTGCCAAAGTACTGTGAGGAACATGTAAATTCCCTTTACTAATGAAATAAGTGGATTAATAAATTATCCCATTACAGGAAACTGCTGAAAGTACATTCTCTGAATCTAGATGTGAAAACACTGTCCCTTTTCAAAAATGCCAAAAAATATCTAAATTAAATGTGTGAGCCCAGCCAGGCAAAGTAACTTTCTCATCTTTACTTCTGTAGTGTGGTGCCGAATTCTGTGAGCATGTCTATCAGCAATGACTTTTGATGTACCCAGTAAGTTTCCAGCAGTTCACTTACACACAAATGAGCTTTTCCCCTTTTGCATGATTTCAACATCAGCTGCAAAAGAAAAAAAATCATATATGCCTTTAATTTCAAATTTCAGAGCTTGCTTGAAAATAAAGGTTTGTTTTCTCATGAAATGGGGACTCTGTCTTTCAATATGTCAGAATGATTGAGCTTTAGAAAAGTCATTTTAGAAGTGGCTATTTCAGTAAATATTTATGAAATGTCACTATGAGCCCACTTGGGCATTAGAAGGAAAGTAGAACATTACAGAAAAGGAGACATACATTACGAAGACATTCATGACTTTTCTTTTGCTTGATTGATTGCATCCTCAGAGCTAGAAGCCTGCAGATAAAGTGGTTGCTAAGCCTGTTTTTCAGAGGAAACCAAGGTTACCAGGCACGAGAGAACTTTGTCAAGAAGGCAAATAGCTTCCTCTCTTGATTGCAGTTTCCAGACTCACGTAGCTGGCACTCTTTCTCCTGAACTATGCACCCAGCAATCGGTTGTGTATCACAGGTGTCAGGTGTTGGTGATGTAGGGAAAGATAGAGTGGCTAGGAAAGGCTTTCAGAGAATGACAACCAAAGAGTGAGGGAAAGCTCTGGATTTGTTGGTGAAGAGTAGATGGAGAATTCAAGATCTCAAGGGCTCTCTTAAGGAGGGATTGGTTTTGTTGTCTGAGTTAATGGTGGAATGGAATCCATTAATTAATCTTGTTTTTTTCTGAAGAGTTGCCTTCACAGGGTTGGCGTTCCTTTAGTTAGGTGATGGGGGTAGTGCTGGCTTTCTAGTTAAATGCCATATTCTTTCAGGTTTTCTCAAGGAAACATGTTAAGTACAAAGAGAATCACTGGTCAGTGTTGAGCAGTGTTCAAAGCATTATTGAATTATCCTTAGTAAATATACTACTAAAGATGCTGTAAAATGGGTCCCCTCTGATCTTACCCATTTTCAGATCCAATTTAGTGCTCTCTTAGAGAATACTACTAACCAGGGATTCAGTGGTTCCTAAAACTATAACACATGTTTGAGAACTATGGATTTTCCCCATAACTGACTTTCCATTACCACTATTCATGCTCAGGCTTTAAATTTTGAAGAGGCAGATTTGGAAGTCTAGTGTCCTGACCTTTTCCTTTGCTTCCACAGAAGGAAGAATCCAATTCAAAAATGAGGTGAATTAATGCTTGGGCACTCAGAACCATAGACAGCTACATGAAGTTGTAAAAAACTGCCCTGACCATCTTTCCAAAGGAGTCCTCACTCATGAGGCCCAACAAGATAAACCAGCCAAAGAGGGACAATGTCCTGCCCTGTAGGAACAGTGACTGCTGACCTCCCAGAGCAAGCTGGTGACTGCATTGTGGTCTGCTAGTACAATGAAGGAAGTGGTTTATTGGTCACCCAAGAAGGTGGCAGACTGGCTCCTGGAGAATGCTATGCCAGAATACTGTGAACCTCTGGAACATTTCACAGGCCAAGACTTAATCACCCTAACCCAAGAGGATTTCACAAAACCCCCCTTGTGCCGAGTCTCCTCAGACAACGGGCAGCGGCTCTTGGACATGATAGAGACCCTGAAAATGGAGCACCACATGGAAGTACACAAGAATGGCCACGCCAATGGGCACCTCATTGGCGTAGACCTCTCCACCCCTGATGGCAGCTTCAACGTCAAGACAAAACCCAATGGGATACCAAATGGGTATAGGAAAGAGATGATACAGATCCCCATGCCAGAACTGGAACGCTCCCAGTACCCCATGGAGTGGGGCAAGACTTTTCTGGCCTTTCTTTATGCACTTTCCTGTTTTGTCCTCACCACAGTGATGATCTCGGTCGTCCATGAACGAGTACCTCCTAAGGAGGTGCAGCCTCCACTACCAGACACATTTTTTGACCATTTTAACCGGGTGCAGTGGGCCTTTTCTATTTGTGAAATTAATGGCATGATCCTTGTAGGACTTTGGTTAATTCAGTGGCTGCTCTTAAAATACAAGTAAGTAAAGTAAAAGCTCTTAAGATTTGGTGATGGTGTGATTTATACTCCAGAAATCTAATTATTATTTGGAAATGAAAGTTACCAAGCAGTTGGAATCAAAGCATATCAATTACTCTTTCTTTCTTTTTTAAACTACATGAGGTGTTTAACAAAATGTTTGTCTCCTGTTTTGTGTAAGATTCAGGATTGGTGGTGTAGCTCAGTGGCAGAGCACTTGCCTAGCAGACTGAACGCTCTGAATTGAATCCCCAAGATTACAAAAAAAGGGGGGGGCGGGGACACAGGGATTGAGCTCATTGGTTCCGGTGCCTACCACGCAAGCGCAAGGTCCCGAGTTGGATCCCCAATACAAAAAAAAAAAAAAAAATGGATGAGATTCATAAAAAATAACCAAGACTGTGAGAGATGATGGCTGTTTTTACATTCAAGAAAGCCATCAGATATCATCAGAGAGTACAAGCGATTGAACAACAGACTAACCACTTAGTCTTGGTTGGTATTGTTAACTTATTAAGTAAATTGTTGACAGCTGCCCCAAGTTCTGTGCCTGGTGGATAGCTTTTCCCACACAGATTCATACATGGAACCTTAGCGATACATTTTAAAAGATGTGTCACAGTGAGAGTTTAGAACAGCTGTTTCATGGTGGCTTGGGTTGCTGAGAAAATGATACCCTGAGGGTATGACCTTGTGTAGGTGGATGTGGTGAACCTATTTGGATTTGCACCTAGAATATGTAGCACTTGAGGCATTCAAGTTTCATTGAAATGGTCCATTCAAGTTTCTCAGGGTATGTTAAATAAGCACCTCCATTTAGGTTTAGGTGGCTCCAAAGTAGTTTTCATGTCTCAAACTCTAATCTCAACACAGACCCCCTGAAGCTAGCTGTTTGCATGGGTAAATTAAACACTTGTCCTTGGTTTTATGAGTAATTAAGTTCCCTTGCCATTGGTGTCTGATTCTTCTCTGATTGAAACATCTTTATGGCTTCCCTGCTGGGGATTGGAAATCAGTTTAAGGAACTCAGTTTCTCTCTAGTGGACTGTTTCATGACTATGGTGTGGTTGAATATTAAAGAAATCATCTGAAATCAAGAAAACAAAATGTGGGTGGAGAGTTTGTGCTGAATTTTTCTGACAGAAACGACGAGTTCTTTTCCTGGTATGTTTTATAAAGACTGTTTATTATATATGTGCAAATGGAAATAAAGGCAGTTTCTGGCTGTTTGCCAGGGAAGGGCTTTTTAATTTGGATAAAGAATGTCATTGAAGTTTATTTGGGACTAGTTTGATAATCCTCTAGCTTAAAAGAATTTGAACTAGAACTGATGATCTGGGCTGTATTTGATTTGGTGGAAGACCTGGTTATGTTGCTTTAGTTTTGAGAGGCTAAATAATAGGAGTAGGTTCTGGAAATTATATATATATATATATTTCATTAGATACATTTTTTTGGCTGCCAAACTTCAAGTCCTGCTTTTTTGTTGTTGTTTTTTTGGTACCGGGGCTCAAACTCAGGACCTTGCACTTGCAAGACAGATGTGGTGCCACTGAGCTAAATCCCCAGCGAAGTCCTGCTTTTGACTTAAAATTTTTTGACTTTTCAACTTTTTTAAAAAATCTAAATGCCAATTGGGGAGGAAAAAACACCCGAGTGCTTTTCCTTTATAAAGACAAAGTTAACTAAAATTATACTTCCTGGGTTTTTTCCTAATATTTGTTTTTTGTGGATTCATTTTCTGGGTTTTCATCAGAATTATTATGTACATGGAAATAATTTACTGCCCCAGAAAATAATTGAGTAAGTTATCACAGACCTATGAGTTTTAAGTAATTGTATTCTCGTTCTAAGGAAGTGACCTCAGTATAAGACTGATTTCTTTAAAATGTTCATTTTGTTTTTGTAGCTGGGAATTTTCTTGAAATCTGCTTATCTTTAAACTTTAATGTTTCCTTATAATTTCATGTTTTGTTGGTGCTTATTGCTAATACTATAGTCATTTATATATTTAAATTGTTCAAAGCTAGGTGTGGTGGTGTACGCCTATAATTCTAGCACTTGAGGGCACAAATTTGAGGCTAGCCTGGGCTACATAGTGAGTTCTAGGCCAGCCTGAATTATATAGTGAGACCCTGTCTCAAAAAAACAAAATAGCTAGCTAGCTAGCTAGATACATAGATGGATGGATATCAGTAAGCCAGTAGATTTATGTCTTTTACTAAATTAATGCCAACTTGGGATTTAGCAGCCTAGATTCCAGCCCTAGCCATAACCTGACCTGATGGGTGGCTTGGATGAATTTCTTAATCCCAGGAGTGTTGTTTTTCTCACAGAGACAATGAGGCCTTCTCAGTCTAGATATTCTTCTATTCTATTTGACTGTGTTATTTCATTCTAACAACATTGGATGGGCCATTATGGGAAATGGAAGCTGACAGCTGACCTAAGCATCCCTCACCCCTGTCATAGTGGGCTACATCCTGCTTATGACTTCTTTTCAGTATATGTGGCCTACAGACATGTAAGAGGTAGGAAGATACAGACTGACAGATGGAACAGTAAGTATTGCAGTCTTCTGCAGTGTCAGAGTCCCCTCGTGTCAAGTTCATTGCCTATTGCAATATAGCAGTTTTATTTATCTACCATTTTCAAGAAATGAATCCTTGCGGCTATGGGATATTCTTTCTAACAGACAGTTAACAAAACCTCTTGCTCTTTCTGTGTTTGACTCTTGTGAGTTTTGACTCCTGTTCCCAGTTTCCACTGGGAAGTTTGCGACTTGCCAGTTTGTTTTACTCAACCTCTCAGAATTAAACCTATTTCTCTGGTAATTCCCAATAGGGCACTTTACTTTGATTTTAAGAGTCCTGGAGCCCTTAAAAATCAGCCTATTCTTTCTTTATATCTTCTATTTTTTTGGACAACAAATAAAACTGTAGAGGATGGTTTGTTAATTGAGAAGTAAGACCACTGGAATTTTACCAACACCTCCTTTTAACCAGATCTTTTAGGTGGGGGAAAACCTTGATGCTGAATTTGTGACATTTGTTTCTATCCTTATGTTGTATATAATTGTCCTTTACTGTTATAAACTTACGTTTTGTTTCATCGTACTTTATTTCCCCTCTTTTCATTCTCACTTCTCCCCATTGTGTCTGAATGTATGTACCTCTATCCGATGACTTTCCATGATATTGAGAGGTGGAAAGCAATAGTAATGCCTATCCTTGAACATTTTGGTTTTTAAAATTGTAAATAATGTTATCTCCTCATTTAGAATTGGACTTTCAAGCCACTGACTAGGAAAAATTCCTGGAAAATCTCTGCAGTTGTGTCAGACTTCACTGCAAAACAGGTATCCCTTGTTTTAAGAAAGCACAATAAAGAATATATATTAGTATATGTGCTGCCAAAGCAAGCACTAGAATATATTAAATTTTTTCTTTTTTTTGTTAAATTCTTTTATTGGTACATTGTAGGTATACAACACAATTACATTTCTCATTGGGAATTGTACCTTTACATAATGGATCTTGGTTCTTATTTTTTCCCCATTCCTAGCCCTCCCTTCACCCCCTCCACCCTTCCCTATTTACAAAGACTTTATTTCCATTTTTTCCATTTCTCATCATTTTTCCTTTCCCTTCTTTCGTTTCCCCTGCCCCTCCCACTACCCCTACCCCTTTGGACCTTTTCTTCCTATTTTGCATTATCAATTATTCATTCTAATCATTGGTACATTTTAGATATACAATATAATGACATTCATCATTGGAAATTTGCACCTTTACAATAGTCTCTCTTGGTTCTTATTTTTCACCCTTCCCCAGCCCTCCCTTCAACCCCTCCATTCCTCCCTATTTACGAAGATTTTGTTCCTATTTTTCCATTTTCTCATATTAATCCCATTCCCTTCTATCCTTTCCCCTAGCCCTCCCACTTCCTTCCCCTTTGCCCCTTTTCTTCCTATTTCACATTACCTATTATACATTTAATTTTTTTTTGACCTATTATACATTTTAGTCCTTATTTACACTTTCAGTTTCTCACACCAGAGCAACTATTTGGTATTTATACATGTGTGTCCTATTTATTTCACTTAAAAGAATATCGCCTCAATGTGCATCCACTTAGCTATAAATGTCTCTAATTTCTCATTTTTTATGTCTGAGTAGTACTCCATTTTATTAAAAAAACCACATTTTCTTTATCCAGTCTCCAGTTGATGGGCATTTGGGCTCTTTCCAAGGTTTAGCTATCGCAAACTGTGCTGCTATAAACATGGGCGCACATATATCACTGTGGTATGATTCTTTTAATTCTTTGAGGAAGATCCCCAGTAGTGGAATAGCGGGGTCAAATGGGACTTCTGGTCCTAGTTCTTTGAGGTATCTCCATACTGATTTCCATAGTGCTTGCACCAGTCTACACTCCCACCAACAGTGGAGCAGAGTTCCTCTTTCCCCACATCCCTGCCAGCATTTGTTATTGGTTGATTTCATGATAGCAGCCATTCTTTCTGGGGTGAGGTGGAATCTCAGCTTTGTTTTCATTTGCATCTCTCAAGTGACCAGTGATGTTCAACATTTTTTCATGTATTTATTTGCTATTTGTACTTCTTTGTCTGAGAAATGTCTGTTCATTTCAGATGCCCATTTTCGGATTGGGTCTTAAAATTTGGGAGGTCTGATCTTTTTAAGTTCTTTATAGAGTTGAGATAGTAGACCTTTGAGGAAGAGCAGGTGAAGATTTTTTCCCACATTGTGGGTTGTCTCTTCACACTGCTGGTGGTTTCTCTTGCTGTACAGAAGCTTTTTAATAAGAAGAGATCCCATTTGTTGATTGTTTGTGCTAGTTCACGGGCAACTGAGGTTTTGTTCATAAAATCTTTTCCTACACTGATGTCTTCAAGAATTCTGCCTAACCTCTGTTCTGTTCCAACTGGTTCAGAGTTTCTATTTTAATATTTAGATCTTTAATCCATTTTGATTTTAGTTTAGTGCATAGCGAGAGATATAGGTCTAGTTTTAATCTTTGGCAAGTTGAAGCCCAATTTTTCCAGCACCATTTATTAAAGAGGTTATCTTTCCTCCAGTGAGGGTGTTTGGCTCCTTTATCGAAGATGAGACGGCTAAGTGTGTCTGGCATTGTTTCTGCATCTTCTAATCTGTTCCACTGGTCCTCAGGTCTGTTTCTTTGTCAGTACCATGCTGTTTTTATCACAGTAGCTTTGTAGTATAGTTGCAGGTTGGGGATTGTGATACCCCCTGCCATGTCTCTGTTACCTAGAATTGCTTGTGATATTCTGGGTCTCTTCTTGTTCCAAATGAATTTTTGGATTGTTTTCTCAAGGTCCGTGAAGTATGCTGCTGGGATCTCAATTGGAATTGCATTAAATCTATATAGTAGTTTTGGAAGTATGGCCATTTTCACTATATTAATCCTTCCTACCCAGGAGCAGGAGATGTCTGTCCATTTTCTGATATCATCTTCAATCTCCCTTTTCAGAGTCCCATAGTTTTCAGAGAAGAGGTATTTGATTTTTTTCATTAGGTTGATTCCTAGGTATTTCAGTTTTTTGGATGCTATTGTGAAAGGAATTATTTGCCCTGTTTCTCTCTCAGTGAGTCTGTCATTTGTGTAGAGGAAAGCTATTGACTTTTGTGTGTTGACCTTGTAACCAGCTACTTGACTGAATTTGGTTATTAAGTCTAGAAGACTTTTGGTGGAGTTCTTGGGGGTCTTCTATATAGAATATCATGTCATCTGCAAATAATGACAGTTTGACTTCTTCATTTCCTATCTTTATTCCTTTTATTTCTTTCTCTTGTCTAATTGCCGTGGCTAATGTTTCCAGAACTATATTGAACAAGAGTGGTGACAGTGGACAACCTTGTCTTGTTCCTGATTTTAGTATGAAGGATTTTAGTTTTTGACCATTTAGTATGATATTGGCTGTTGGTTTTTCATAGATGGCTTCTATCAGTTTGAGGTAAAGACCATCTATTCCAATTTTTTGTAGGGTTTTTATCATAAATGCATGTTGGATTTTGTCAAATGCTTTTTTCTGCATCTATGGAGATAATCATATGGTTTTTGTCCTTGGCTCTATTGATACAGTGTATTACATTCATTGATTTGAGTATATTGAACCATCCCTGCATCCCTGGGATGAATCCCACTTGATTAGGGTGTATGATCTTCTTGATGATCTTCTGCATTCTATTTGCCAGTATCTTATGAAGGATTTTTGCATCTATGTTCATTAGTGAGATTGGCCTATAGTTCTCCTTTTCGGTTGGGTGTTTCTCTGCTTTGGGGATCAAGGTGATGCTTGCTTGCAGGAATGAATTTGGGAGTATTGCTTCCCTTTCAATTTCATTGAAGAGTTTAAACAGTAGTGGCAGTAGTTCCTCTCTAAATGTCTTGTAGGACTCAGCAGTGAAGCCTTCAGGGCCCGGGCTTTTCTTAGTTGATCAGTTTTTAATTACGTTTTCAATTTCATTGGTTGATATTGGGTTCAGAATTTTTAGGTCTTCTTCATTCAACTTTGGTAATTCATATGTTTCTAGGAATCTGTCCATTTCTTCTGTGTTATCCATCTTATTGGCGTATAGGTTCTGGAAGTAGGTATTGATGATCCTCTGGATTTCTGCTGGGTCCGTTTTAATTTCACCCTTTTCATTCCTAGTCGCATGGATTTGGGCCTTTTCTTTCCTTTTTCTGACAAGGTTCGCTATGGGTTTGTCAATTTTGTTGATTCTTTTGAAGAACCAACTCTTGACTTCATTGATTTTTTTGTATCGTTCTCTTAGTCTCCATTGCATTGATTTCTCCTCAGATCTTTATAATTTCTTCCCTTGTATGAGCTTTGGGGTTGTCCTGCTCTTCTTTTTCTAGAAGCTTGAGGTTCAGCATCAGGTTGTTTAATTGGGCTCGTTCTGTTTTCATAATATGCATATTCATGGCTATGAATTTCCCTCGTAAGATGGCTTTCATTGTGTCTCATAGATTCCGATATGTTGTATTGTCATTGTCATTTAATTGAAGGAACTGTCTGATTTCTTCTTTAATTTCCTCTGTGACCCATTGGTTATTCAGAAGTGTGGTGTTCAATTTCCACGTGTTTATGAAATTTTTTGAGTTTCTTTTGCTATGGATCTCCAATTTCATCGCACTATGGTCTGATAATATACAGAGGATAACTTCAATTCCTTTGCACTTACTTAAACATGTTCTATGTGTGAGTATGTGGTCTGTTTTGGAGAATGACCCATGTGCAGCTGAGAAGAATGTGTATTCTGATTTTGTGGGATGGAAGACTCTGTAAATATCTGTTAAGTTCATTTGTTCAGGAGTTTGATTGAGTTCTAGTATTTCATTACTTATTTTTAGTCTAGTTGATCTATCTATTTGTGACAGTGGGGTGTTGAGGTCCCCCACTACAATTGTATTAGTGCATATATGGCTTTTCATGTCCATTGGTATTTGTTTTATATAGTTGGGCACACTAGTGTTTGGTGCATAGATATTTATGATTGTCATCTCTTCCTGTTGGATTGTTCCATTTACAGGGATGTAGTGTCCTTCTTCGTCTCTCTTAATCAGTGTTGGTTTGAAATCTACTTGATCTGCAAAGAGGATACTACTCCTGCTTTTTTTCGGGTTCCTGCCACATGGAGTATTGTTTTCCACCCTTTAACTTTCAGTCTGTGAGTTTCATTTTGAATTAAGTGTGTTTCTTCTATGCAGCATATTGTTGGATTTTGCTTCTTGACCCATTCTGCCAGTCTATTTCTTTTGATTGATGAATTGAGACAATTAACGTTGATGGTTATAACTGAAACATATTGACTTTTCATTGCCATGACTTTTTCTTTTTGTTGGGTTCTCCCCCTTTCCATTTAATTTCTTGTCATGCCAGATGGGTTCATTCTGCTTTGCTTCCTGGGGTTGTGATCCTCAATGTGTGTTCCTAGGCTATTGTGTAAAATTCTTTGGAGTGCTGGTTTGGTATTCACGAAGTTCCTAAATTGCTCTTTGTCATGAAAGTATCTTATCTTTCCATCCATTTTGAAAGACAGTTTCGCAGGGTACATCAATCTGGGTTGGAGGCTGTTTTCTTTTAGGGCTTGGACTATGTCACTCCAAATTGTTCTTGCCTTGATGGTTTGTGTTGACAAGTCTGCTGTGATTCTGATGGGCTTTCCTTTGTATGTGATTTGTTTCTTTTCCCTAACTGCTTGTAGAACTTTGTCCTTCTGTTGAGTTTCTGGAATCTTAACAATCATATGCCTATGTGTAGATTTTTTTTTATTAAAGCTATTTGGAGTCCTATATGCCTCACTTATCTATATGTCAAGCTCTTTTCCCCTGCTTGGGAAGTTTTCTGCCATTATTTCTGTGAAGAGTTTTTTTATGTCATCTGCACTCTCTCCTGTTTCTTCATTGACTCCAGTCAGTCTTATGTTATTCTTTGTGTCACCTAGCAGCTGCTGGATTAATTTCTCATGTTCCCTTATAATTTTGAAGCAGTTTTTCTTTTCCTGGTCGTTAATTGCAATCTTATCTTCTATATCTGAAATTCTGTCCTCACACTGGCTCATTCTGCTGTGTAGACTTTCAATGGAGTTTTTTATCTCCTGGAAATCTATTTGCATCTGTTTTATGGATTCCATTTGTTTCTTATGTTGGTATTCCATCATGTTCCTCAGCTCCTCTCTAGATTTATTAATCATGTCTTGCAGTAGGAGCACAATTTGTCCTGTTATCTGAGAAATTATTTCTGATTTCATTTTTTCCAGATCCCCTTTTGTTGCCAGTTCAGTGGGTCCAGATGGTTGAGTATCAGAGTGTTCCATCTCATTTCCCTTTGGGGTTGCTGTAGGTGATCTGGAAGTCTGGTTTTGAGACTTATTTAGGTGTTCTCTCATTTCAACTGGGGCAGGGGGGCTGTTGGTGCCTGCACGGATTACTTCCTCTGAGCTGGGAGAGGTGGGACAGAGGCCAGGAGCAGTGGTAGGGATGGTGGCCCAAAAGCCCTTTCCTCTGGGCTGGGAGCAGCGGAAGGGATGGTGGCCGGGAAGCCCCTTCCTCTGGACCAGGAGCAGTGGGACGGTAGCTCAGAAGCCCCTACCTCTGGGCTGGGAGCGGCAGGACTCAGTACCGAGGTCTGGTCGCCCAGTGTCCTCTGCGTCTTTGTAGTATGGAACCAGGTGGCTGTACAGAGGAGCTGGGGGTGGGGGTGGGGGTGGATCCAGTGGATTGTTGCCGGGGCACGGGCTGATTTGGCGTGTTCCATATGACTGGCGACCTCGGTAGGGCATGCACAGACCTGCCTGTCTGCAGTGGGCTGATTCGGTGTGTTCCGCGCGACTCTAGAATATATTAAATTTAAACATTTGATAAAGCTTGAAGAGTTAAGGACTTTTCATGCATGGCTAAGTGGGGACTAACAGTGGCTATCACATGTATGTATGATAAGTGGATCTCTGCTCTGTCAGGACTCTGTACACCCCTCAGGGAAGAAGGCCAAGGAATGGGACCATAGAATTTCCAAGTCAGAGGTTTTCCAGTCACCAGAGAAATTTTAAGATTTCTTAGTGTGATGAGCAGGGTACCTGAGGCTCAACCTGTCTAAAACAATGTTTGCTAGCTTTTTCTTCCAATTTGTCCTTCCTCTTCTCTGGCTAGTGGCACTTCCTAGACACCTAGGAGAATTACTCATTTTCTTTTATCTAGTTAGTCTCTAAGCTCAGTTCTAATTCTATCAGTTTGGGGTTTTTTTTGTTTATTTGTTTGGAGCCTCACTATGTAGCCCAGGTTGCTCTCAAACTTAGAATCCTCTTGCATCACCCTATGAGTGCTGGGATTATAGGCATGTCAGACATGTAAGTCATGTAAGTCCATCAGTTCTGATTTCAAATACATCTCTTTCCATTCCTAATTTGTGGTCTATAGTGGGCTCCAATGAGAATGACCTCCTTAACCTGAAGTTCAGTTTTCTTTGTAATCCAGTCTGTCCTACCTGACCTCTAGCTCCTCTATGGTTTTCCTCACATACTTTAAGCTCATATCATGCTCCATTCTATTAGTTATGTGTATGTCTCCACTGCTACATTTTAAGTTCCTTAAAGGAAAAAACTAGATCCTATCATATTTATCTTTAAATCCCCATTCCTGGTACAGAGGAGAGCACATAGAAATACATAGAAAGTGGTCATTTAATATTCATTCACTCAACCCATGTTCACTGAGCAATTTACTACATCCCAGGAACTTGTAGACCTTGGATGAGCAGAGGACCCTCATGCTCTTGTGACACTTATATTCTGGCAGGGGTAAGGCAAATGAATATCTGATATCAGCTACTATAAGAGAAATGGTGAGAAATCCAGGAGTATAAATGGCTAGAGAATTTTGGAAATAGTAGAATGGGTGATCTTCTAGATCGAGTAATTAGAATGATGTGACAGTTGAGCAGATGCTTGAATCAAATGAGGGCGAATCCCACACCAGGAGTCCATGTTCCAGGCAGGAGGCACAGCAGGTACAGAGTTACTGAGGCCCACTTGAAGAAGACCCTGTGTATTTTAAAGTCTGATAAAGTCTGGTTTGGGGGCTTTGTTTTGTAGGTTTCTGCCAACAAAAGACTACATCATTTTCCTCTCTTCTGTGACTGGAATCTAATTTCCAAGGATAGAATCTGGGGCTGATTGGCAACCACTACTGTCAGATGTTAATGTGATTATTTTGAGTTATATTTTATTTAGCAGACTAGACTCTTCACTAATGTTTATCTTTCATTTTATCCTATTTCATCAGTGTCTCGTTTCACATTAAGTTGATTGGATCAAAATATTCATCCTTCTTCAAGGCTCCAAGGTAGTTTATGACTACAGTACTGTCAACATTTTTCCATTGTCTTTACGTCTTTGATGGGCATCTTTGAAAGCAAGTCTTTCCAGGTTCCTGCTCCATGGTTTGTTTTCTTAGTTTCAGAAGAGCCTTTTCTTAGGGTCATTTCACTTTATTATAAATAAGCCTCACACTACAGTAGATCAGAAGGCTAATCTCTGGTGGGACTTTAGACCATCTTTACGTTTAATTATTTACCAAGAATTACTAGAGAATGTGTGCTAGGGTTGCAGCATGAGCAAAGCCCTTGCATAGAGGTGATATTCGGGGGAATTTTTGTTTGATCTCACAGTAACATCTCAGTTTTTCACAGTGTGTTGTTCAAACTGTCCATGTACAAAACTCATGAGGACAAAATTCCCTCATGTTAGAGTGGCTTTTTTGAACCTCTCTCCCATTATTTAATAGACTGATAAGCTGTCATATTCCTCTCCAGCAATAAAGCAAGAGTAAGAGCTCAGGGATTGTGTCTTCCCTTCTTCTTCACATCATAGAGCTGCATCTATCCTGCACTTACTCAAAGTCTCTTTTATTCTGTTACTTTTCATCTGTGCTGTCAAAAATTATTTTCATCCTTTTCAGGAGACACAATCAAAATTAGTTGATATTTCCAAAACAAGAATTCTTTTTACATGCATTTTCATTTGTTCCAATCAACTCTTAAAATACCCTCTTTTCTCACTGGGTATCCAAGACTTAGCGAAGCTGTTGACTTGCCCAACATCTCCCAGAAAATACACTGGGAAGTAAAGGCTCTTTCCTATAGCTCCAGTGTAGAAATTTCATGGTGTAATAAGCACTTGTCATGGAAATGTAATTTCTTAGTGAATACAGTGTCATAGATTCCAAGTACATAAGAGAAGTAGAATAAAACAGATCTCTTTTTGGATATTAAAGTTTATAAGTTATATCCCACCTGGAAGATACATGCATGCGCCCTGCCAACCCTGTTAGCAGCTGCCTATTGCTACTCCCCTATATATTGTAGAAAATATACTTAGCTTGATCTGAGCCGACTGCTCTCCTGTAACCTCTGAGGTTACAGTATTTTCCACTAGTCTGGAAAACCCCTTTATCCATAACTTTAGTCCTGTGCCTCCAACTGAAGACCACTGACCAGGCATATGCCCAATTTTATTCTTTTTCTGTTTTTGCCAAGTTTTCTCCCCTTTCTTTGATTCTAAGCCATCATATATCTGGGCTTAGAGTCTGATCTGAGAATATTATCTTTCTTGGGGACCTTCCCTGTCCCCTTCTCTTTTTAGGTCACCTGCACCTCCTAGCCTTTTGAAAGGCTCCTCTGGGTCGGGGATTTAGCTCAGTGGTTCCGGTGCCTGGCTCAAAAGGCTCCTCTGCTTGGCCTCTTCTCTCCCCTTTTACCAGGGACATTATGAGGAAAATAACTTTGGAGCTACATGGTAGATTCAGTCCTAGATTGTTCCTTACTTCTTTCACTTTAGCTACCTGGTCTGGTGGCCTTATCTGCTTTCTTTTTCTCCTCCTCCTCCTCCTCCTCCTCCTTTTTTTTTTTTAACCATTTTAGGTCTGATGACCTAAATACTAGCCTAAGCCCTAGGAATTGTAGTAAAACTAGATTCACCCTGGATATCCCTTAAATTTAGTAATCCCAGCAATTTAGCTTTTAAATTACCCTAAGCATTTTAAGAGGCTTTTAAAGCCTGAATCAAGATAAAATGGAGAAAGGACAAAACAAGACAGAGATGCAACACATAGTTTTCAGGAGTTAATGTATACTTATAGTACTAAAGAAAACTTATGTAATACATCTTGGTTGTGGATAGATTAGAAGATAATGATAAAAGATATTGTTTGAATACTTTCCTCCAAAGTTCTCATCTTGGAAGCTTAATTCCCAAATTCATATGTTGATGGTATTTGGAGGTGGGGTCTTTGGGAGGTAATTAGGATTAGATGTGGTCATGAGCATGAGGCCTCCAGGTGACCTTAGTATTTATAAGAAAAGAAAGAAACAGCATGGGGGTGCACACCTGCAATCCTGCCACACTGGGAGGCTAAGGCAGGATTGCAAGTTTGAGCCCAGTCTCAGCAATTTACCAATTCAGGGAGACCCTGTCACAAAATAAAGAATAAAGGGCTGGTGATGTCGCTCAGTGCAGAAGGACCTGGATTTAGTCCCCAGTGCCATATAAAGGAAAAGAAGACAGACGCAAGCTAGGTCACTTGCTCTGTCTCACTATGTGATGCCTACCACCACGTGACAATGCACCAAGCAGGCCCTCAGCAGCTGCAGAGCAGATACAGACACTGTGCTTCTGGACTTCTCAGCCTCTAGAGCCATGAGCCACATAAGCTTCAAACTTTATTAATTATCAGACCTTAGGTATTTTGTTACAATAACAAAAAATGGACTAGACAATAGATAAAGAGAAAAAAGTTATCAAGTCAGCAGAGATAAATAATGGTTTGTATTCTTGATATTCTTCTTTTTGCCTTCTATTTTACAACATACCTAAAGATAATCTCTTCCCCCTTCTAAACAAATCATCATGGTTGTCTAATCATGCTCTGACTTAAGAATTACTGCATGTCTCCCACCAGCCTGTCAATCTATGACTGTTGTAATTATTGGAAAATCATCCTTGGTTTCCACACCTTCCTACTGAGTAACTTTGGCCAAGATATTTTACTCTAGTAGCATTGATTCATCACCTACAAAATAAGAATGATAATAATAGTTCCTGTGTTGGTGCTGTTCTGAGGATTGAATAGAAAATACAGATGGAACATTTCACAGAATACTGTACTTTGCATCCCCCTGGTTGCCTAGCCTGTCCTATTCCAGCCCCCTTTTTAAAAATAGCCTCTCTGTTGTTCCTGGTTCTTACCCCAAATGTCTTGGCTTTTCTTCTTTGATATTCTCTTCCACCCCACATGTGGTCCACCTGTAAATCTCACCACTTCTGTTGCTACCCTAAGCCTAACTACCTTTGTCTCTTACCTTGATTAGCACTAGAGCCTTCTGTTGGTCTCTGTCTTTCCTTTCTTTCTTCCCTGCAGTCACTTATCTCAGCAGACTAAATGTGTCACTGTATAAGTGTAAGTTGGTATCACTCTTCTCTGACCTCACATAGCATTAAAGCCATTGTCCTCATAGTGACCTAAGAAGTCTCAAGAGACCCATTGGCTTCTTCCCAGACCTGGTCACATCCTGCACTTTGCACCCTGACTCTCTTGCTGCTCGGTAAACACCTGTGTATACTAGCCTCTGGACAGCCTCCTCCCACAGATACTCACTTCATGGCTAACCTCTCCAGAAGGATACCTTCCCTGACCAAGTTAGCCCTAAATCATAGCCAACTTCCCCTCACTGACACTGTCACTTAATTCTACCATTTAGCACATACCTTATATGCTTTAAATTTTACTTATTTATTGACTAGCTTATTGTCCTCCTCCACTAAAATTTAAGTACCATGAGATAGGCTTTTTCCTTTCTGTTCACTACTGTATCCCCTAGTATCTAGAATAATCCCCACCATACAGATACTCATAGTGTAAATGAATAAACAATAGCCAGTAGCCTTTATTGTGTATTGTGCTGTGCTAGTTACTGTGCCTAAAATTCAGTAAATGTTAGCCCCTACTGATGATGCATGCAGTAGAAGTTCCTGTTATGAAAGTGTCATTTGTATGATAGTCCATTGTTCAGTTCTGCCATTCGTGACTAAGAAAGTGCTTCAAGATGGATGTTTTGATGAATGGAAAAAATGAGGAAAAGATCTGAGTGTAAATATACACATTTACATTATTTATATATTCATATACATATTTGTATTCCATATACATACCCATATATTTATACACACATACACGTGTATACATTTTTGATAACCTAAAATACCAACAAAGAAATGTAATTTTTTTTTGTTTTGTATATGTACTTTTATATAGCACTTTCTGGAGGACTTGGTTTTAGCTCTTAACTTTCTCAACTAGATCCTATTGATGTTTTCATTGCTATCTTAATAGTATAACTTTTTTTCTTTATGTTTTGTTACAATCTGTAAATGACATGGAATTTTAAATGTTTAAAATTTATTTATTTATTTTGGTGCAGTACTAGGGATTAAACCCAGAGCCTTTGCACTGACTGAGCTACTTCCCCAGCCATCTTAAAATTTTTTATTTTGAGACAGTGTCTCACTACATCACTAAGTTTCCCAGACTGGGCTTGACCCTGGTGATCCTCCAGCCTCAGGCTCCCCAAGTGCTGGGATTACAGGCATATACCACCACACAGAGTTGAAAACAATATTATTTCTAAAAGGTTGATAGGGATAATTTTATGTGTTCTATTTTCTTTGCAAATTACCCCACAGTGGATCATTTTCTGAACTCAACTGTTACATTGTATTTCAGAATTTTTACAGAGTGCTTAGGGGGAAAAAAATCTAAGCCACTTTTTTTGAACCACTAATTGAAAGTCTAGAAACTTGACTTTTTTGGTACCAGGGATCGAACTCAGGTCCTTGTACTTGTGGGACAGGCAGAGAAACTTGACTTTTGTGGTGAGTCTTTTATTGACTGACTGGCCCGGCTAGTTTTTAAACTTTAATATCTTAATTTCTCCTTCTGTAAAATGAGATAATAATATATGCTAAATGTGGTTAAAATAATGCCAAAAATGTGGAATTTGTTTGATTTGGATTTTAGAAAGTCAGAAAGGCATTGTGCATATGCAGATACATTTCTGGGCTCTGAGAGTATGATGTATCACCTTTTCCTGACTCTGGAACTTGCCCTGTATAGGTACCCAAGAAATATTAAATAAGTTCTAAATCTCCCAAGATAGATTTTGATTTCTCTGTTTTACAGCATTCACCCTTGCCCTTTCATTTGTTTGACTAGCCTTTCCTTAAAATGTGCTTTGCTGAAGTCCTGAATTTGAAGGCCCTCTGGAGCGGTGAGTACTCCTGAGGCTCTGATGGATGGGGAGCCTATACAGAGCCATCAAAGCACAGGGAGGGAAGGGAGAAAGATGGCACAGCTCAGAATCCTTAGTCTCCAGGGGTTTAGAGGCCTAGTTGGATGAATGAAGCCATCTCAGCAAATGGTTTAAATTAAAACATGAATGCAGGAAGGATATGGGGTAAAGGGATAGTGAGCACCAAGGTAGATTAATTCTAGCAGATAAATGATAGGTTTTATAGAAGGAATATTTATGGAGAAAAATAGGGAATGACTGTCAAAGGGAGCCATGTGCAAAGCTCCCAAGCACAGAACTGTGGGAACAAAAGATGAGTAAGGCCCAACTCTCCTTAAGAACTTTCTCTAATAGAATAGATGAGACATTACCTTCATTGGTAATGGTAATGACAGTCTGCCTATTTAAACTACAGGCAGCCCTCCATATCCATTGGTTTCATATCTGTGGATTCAGTCAGCCTTGGATCAAATATATATTGAAAACAAAGTTGTGTCAGGGCCAGGGATTTAGCTCAGTGGTTTCACTGCCTGCTGTGCAAGCACAAGGACCCAAGTTCAATCCCTGGTACCAAAAAAACCCCCCAAAACCAAGTTGTGTCTGTACTGAATTCATGCAGGCTACTCCCCCCCCATAGTATAACAACTATTTACATAGCATTTACATTATATTTGATATTTTAAATCATCTAGAGATAATTTACAGTACATGTGAGAATGTGCGGATGTTATATGCACATGCTACATAAGAAACGAGCATCTGTGGATTTTGGTATCCCAGAGGGATCCTGGAACCAATCTTCCATATACAGCAAGGGACATATAATCAAAGTTCTGAAGTGATTGATAGGATAACCTGGTCCTTCCTACTTAGGGACTCTTTAGAAGGCTTGAGATAGGTGGATAAGATTATAGCAGGTAGAATAATGGGAGAGATCAGGAAGATCTCTCTTTGTAGGCAAAAGTGATAAACTGGGGTTGGGCTTACAGTATAATGAATGGCTCTTTTGCTGAGGGCCATGGGATTCCTGTCTCAGATAAGATAGGGGAGCTGGCTCAGAGTCAGGTTGAAGGGAGCTGTGAAGGTAGTTTGCAGAGTTTGAACTTGGGAGTTGGTGAGCAGTTGTCATAATCCAGAGAAACAGGCTAGTAGCAAGGAATTAAAAAGAAGAAAACAAATTGAAGAATCTGTTTGGTGTTAGCTTAAACTTCAAAATGTGGAAATTGAGGTTGGGGAAGTTTGTGGAGGGCTATGAAAAAAGTAAATAGACAAATGAGGTGAAGAGTATGGGTTGCTTAGAGTCAGTCATCTCTCTGGATCAAGTATCTGCAGCAGGTGGAATGACAAGCTGTGGTGTAGAAAAAGGCAGAGCATGGCCAGAGTTCAGGCAGAGGGTGTCTGGCATAGAGTTCCTACCTAGGGCAGTAGGGATTTCACAAGGGATTTTCAGAGAGCACTAAGGTCTTCCGCAGACATCTGGAGGATGATAGGTAGAGGAGAGGGAGGCCAGGCAGATCTAGGGCCTCATACTCTTAGACTTTGCAATGTATTCAAAATATAATTGACAGACATTGGAGCATTTTTAAAGGACATACTGTGTTTAACTTTTAATAAAGGTGATCCCGTTTTTTCTGTGCAGAATGGACTGTAGGGAGGTGTCATAGTCTGTTCGGGCTGTTGTTACTGGGCGGCTTATAAACAACTGCAATTTATTTCTTACAGTTCTAGAGGCTAGGAATAACAAGATCGTGGCATCGGCTGATTTGTGTGTGGTGAGGACCTCCTTGCTGGCTCATTGATGACTCCTTCTAGCTGTACCCTAGCATGGTGGAAGGAGGCTACCTAGTTCTCTGTGTCACTTTTATAAGAGCACTAACCCATTGTTGGGGTCTGCCCTTAATCAGTGGTATTACATTTCAACATATAAATGTGGGGACCCACAAATATTCAGACCATAGCAGAAGACAAGAGTGGCATTAAGGACAACAGGTAGAAAGAAGGTGATTGTGGAAGTGCAGGTGAGATAGAGGGCTGAGAAATGGCTGACATCAGAAAGACTGATTAAGTAGATGGTGCATGTGGTAATAAGCACATATAATTGGCCACAGGCTGTAAACAATAATGAAAAGTGGACACATTTAATTTAGGGTATCCATATGGTACTATTAAGGCTTTCAGTGCTTTAAAAACTAATATCATTATGAAATTATCAGAATGTGGAGTTCTGGTCATATGAAATATGACATAAAACACCAACTTAATGAAAAATTTAAGTGGCTCTTGAAATGTAACAAAAATATAGTAGAATGTTGACTCATAGGCACTCAAAAATTGGGATTTTTTTATACAGCATGAAGCAATTCTTGTATGAATATTTCTGTTTTGTGTAATATATTTACATTTCAGTCTAGACTCTCTGAACTTCAGTTTTCCCAATTGTAAAACAAAGATTTTAGCTATGCATTGCTGGCTTGTTTTAAGAACTAAATAGAACAGAGCTTGGCATATAGGAGAAATTTAGCCAAGCAGTTTCTACTGTTAATATCTCACCTGAAAAAATACCTCATAGAAAAAAAAGTTTTGAGTAATATGGTAGTTGGCTCTAAATGAAGTTATTTCATTTTTCCAACCTCTTTTATTAAAGGTTTGAAAACTCGTAAGTAAGGAGTACAGTATTTTGTTACTCATTTTTGGTATTGTTCATAGCCTTTCCATTTATTTCTAACCTGCTTCTCTCATAAGAATGCAATATCATTGTGACAGTAAGCTTAATTGTCAACTTGATTGACTTGGAAGCTACCCAAGGGATTGATGAAACACACTTGGGTTAATCTGGGTGGGTTTTAGAGGTGTGACCTCGGGTACTATGTCTGTTCTCTTTCCACTTACTGTCACTGTTCCCCTATTCTTTGTCACTCAGCCACCATAAACTAAGCAGCTTGCTTGACTGTTCCCTTCCACCATGATGTTTCTGCCTTGAATCATACTGACCGTGGATTGAATCCCCTGAAACCATGGGCCAAATCAAACCTCTCCTCCTTTAATTTGTGAGTGTTGGGTATTGAATGCCAGCAATAGAAAAGCTTATTGGTGAGGAAGCTAATATTCAAGGAAATTAATTAAGATGATGGTCAAATCACCAAGTAAGTTTTTATACAAATGAAATTAGCATCTAAAGATAAAGTTCAGTGATGTATTGTCTGTGTTTCACATGCTGGGATCATTAATCAGGGACCTGAAAGGTATCTATAGCTTCGATGATTGCCCCAGAGATTTGGCTCTCCTTGCTTATGGGTATGGTTGCATGTACTTTTCCTTGTTTATTTCCTCTGCATTTTGAATGGTTGCTCTTTGTTGTGTGTCAGGGCCTGTTTGTTTCTAAAAGCCAGAAGCTTCCATAATGAGCTAAGAAATGAGGTCTGAATCAGAGAAAGGAGTTAGAAATAAATAGAAAGCCTGGTTATAAGCATGAATATCAGAATGTTCATTATTTATAATTTCTTTAAACATTATTTCTTAATAGAATTTTGGAGGAAATGAAGTAATTTTATTTAAAACCAAGTACTGCATTATCAGAAATATTTTTTTTTCTGTTGAGGTATTTCTTCAGGAGTTATGTTAACAAATTTCTCCTATATGCCAAGATTTGTGCATATCTTCCTGCTATGAATTAGTTGAAAGAGACAACTTGTGAAGAGAATAAGAACTCTCTAGTGTTTTGTCCGTACTTTGCAGAATATTAGTTTCTTTGTTTTACCATTTTTCCTTTAGAAGTTTAGACCACTTTAGCAAATGCCAAAACATAATAGTACTTTTTAAGCCTAGTTTGGGTAGTGTGTAATCAAGTTCAGAGCCCTTTTTCCTTTTCAAGTCAGGGATATTAAAAAGCCTAACAGGGACCAGGACATGTATCTCAGTGGTAGAGCACATGCCCAGCATTTGTGAAGCCCTGAGATTAGTCTCCAGAACCACCAGAAAAAAAAAAGTTTACAAAGTCACCTGTACTGGACATAACATGATTTTTACCAAATCAATAATAGTTGGCTATGGGACTGGGGATGTAGCTCAGCAGCACCATGCCTACCTGGTAAGTGCAAGATCTTGAGTTAGATTCCCAGTACCAGAAAAGAAAAGAAAAAAAAGGAATAAAAATAATAGTTGGCTATAAAATGTTAAAAACCTTTTATTTTTGCCTTATAATCAAATTTAACAGGTACATTTGCCTTTTCTCAGAAGAAAATAGTTATGAACCTTGTGCTCAAATATTTGGGGAAACATAATGTTGCCAAATACAAGACTTTGACATGGTAGGCACTGCAAAGTGCAAGCTGATGGGAAGCAGACTCTTTGAAACATTAGAGAAGAGGTGTAATCCATCCAAAATGGCATTGTGGGATTTTGAGAATTAGACCATCCATTGTCTTGTTGATATTTTGCTTAATCCCTAGTATAGTAGTATCTCATTAACATTCCTTTCTTTTTCAGTTTTTTTGTTTTGTTCTTTGAAACAGGGTCTTGCTATCTAGGCTGACCTGGAACTCACTATAGCCCTAGCAGGCCTTGAACTCACAGCAGTCTTCCTGCATCAGTCTCCTGAGTGCTGGGGTTAAAGGGTTATGCCGCCACACCTGGCTTTTTATGTTTTAAATACGTCTTGAACTTTTAAGCTTTCAAGTAACTGGGAATCTAAATGTGTGAAATTCTTTAAGAAAATGAATGCCCAGAGAGCATAAAATTCTTTGAAATACTTTTATACTCTGCTTTTTAAGAAGTTGGGGCAGGAGATCCTTGTCTAACATCATACACTGATGACATTTAAGCTTAATTTCCAAAAGATAATTAAATGCCAATGATCAGAAAATTCTTACACACACCTACTTCTAATTTGTCACCTTATTGTTACCATTGACAGATTCACATGGATAACTTCATTTGACTTTTTCACTTCAAGGCAAATAGTAAATGTGTCTGAACTTTGAATATGTGTACTTAAATTTTGTTAAAAAAGAATATGTCTTTTTTTGTAATACTTTACTTCTTCATATGCCTTATTCTCAGATAACAAATCATTTCTTCGGTACTCATATGTAACTCAAGTTTGAGCTGTGGAAATAGTTACTGGGGGTCACATACGTGTGTGTGTGTGTGTGTGTGTGTGTGTGTATGTTATGTGAACCTTAAAGTAATCCAGCAAAATGATTTTAAGATAGTAATTTTTACTAGAAGCAGTAAATTTTTTTTTTTTTTTTTTTGGTACCGGGGATCGAACTCGTGTCCTTGTGCTTGCGAGGCAAGCGGCAGAACCACTGAGCTAAATCCCCGGCCCAGCAGTAATTTTTTTAAAGAAAGGTAATCATTATATCTCACACTTTAAAGTTCACTTTGGTATTTCTTTTTTAGCATTCTTGAGAAAGACACTTATAAACTAGCATTTTTCTTTAGTATCGCCCCTCATTGAATTTTTCAATTATATTACACTTTTTAATTACACTTGAAATTAGAGGCACATACTTCTCCAGGACAGCTTTATGCTAAATAAATTCTGTGGAGGTCATAAACACAGTTTCACAAAAAGAAAATAAGCAAAAATGGTTTCTATGGCAAATATTCCCAATTTCATTACCAAAGTATAGGGGAAAAAAAATACCCACATTTTATTGGTAAAACCCAGTCTGCAGACTGTGCAGGTATGAATGAAATGCTACTACAGTTGCATAAGTTGTCATTTTAATTAATTTTTAACCACACGAGTAACATATCACTTCAAAAAGTACTGTATGAATAAGGCATTCTCCTCTGGTTACCACACATCAACAGGTATGTCCATACTGTATAAAAATACAATTATAGAATGACTAAATTTTCAGTATTCTCTGAGGAAAACTTGTCCACCATTTGTAAGTCTTCCTTGTTTATTTGATTGAAGTTCCCTCGGGATAAGGAAAACTTTATTAGAACTGCTAACAGAAACTATTTCTAATTATATTTTCCTATTTATATTTGTATAGTATTATTCTACAAGCTGTCTATCAGATAGCAATCATTTGAAGCTATTATATGGTAGGGATATTCCATACATTATTTCTAGTACTATTATCCCTATGTTACTGATTAGGAAGCTGAGACTTAGGGAAGCACTATACTGTAAATAGTGTATTCTAAGGCCCTATAGTGATGGGAAGTGGTGTGGCAGTTGGATTCCTCCTTCTGATAGGTTATTTTCTTGGCATCAAGTTGTTTCAGAGGATCTGATGTATACAAATATAATTGTTTAATGTCTTTGATGTATTAAATAGTATAAAAGTTTTAAATTCTCATTCTAATGTCATTCTGTGGGCATCTTCCCCTTTTTGAAAGAGAATATACTAAAGGCGTAGCCACAGATACTGAGTGGAATCTGCGTACTCAGAATGGACTCTATTTGTCTGTCAGTTGAATGTCAGCTCAGGTATAAGGCCCCAAGAAGCATAATTAATAGTAGTATAGAGCAATTTCAACTCTTTTGGACAGTTAATGTTTTTTAGAAAAGCACAGCACATTATTCTCCAGATCCTCATCTTGATCTACTATTAATTATAACATTCTGGTTTCAAGCTCTTGAGTAGTTTTTTGGGGTTTTTTTGATGGGTCATTGAAAACTTTAAATGAACCTGCGATACTTCTTGACTGAGAATCTGCCCTGTTTTTCCCTTTTTCTAGGTCTATTATTAGCAGAAGATTTTTCTGCATAGTTGGCACGCTGTACCTGTATCGGTGTATTACAATGTATGTAACTACACTCCCAGTACCTGGTATGCATTTCAACTGTTCTCCGAAGGTAAACTATTCCTCACTGTAATTTCCCTTTTTGTTTGTTTCTCATCTTGCTCTGGGGTCCTTTGACTAAGGTTGAAGATGAAAATCTCTTCAGAATACAGGCAGGTCCCTCCGCCCTTGTCTGGGAAAGTCACTAAGCACTGGAGTCAGCCGCCACACCCTTCTAGAGTTCCCAGCTCTGTGGGCACCCCACTGGGGAAGGAAGTGTGTAGTTTCCTGAATGTGCTGCAAGTGTTTGGGCTTTGAATATGGGGATAGCTCTTTGATTTTCTCCAGACTTTTAAAACATCATCTACTTGCTTGACACAGATCTAGAAGCTTTCAAATGGTTTCTCCCTCTTGTAGACAGAAAGTTTCATTTCAAATGATACTCTTCCCTTTCTCCTTTCTGTTATTTCCTATAGCAGAGCAAGCAAGAGAAAATAATCGTATCTCTCCAGTTCCCCAGTTCAGATAAGGCCACTGTTTTCTGGAGGTACATGTGGCCATAGATCTACTACCTTCTCTAGTAGCATAGTTGTTTTTAAAAATAAACTTTGTTCCTCTCTTATTGTCTCTACCTTTCCTTTAGGTTCATGTAACCCTCTCTGTCCCCTCACCTTTATCTTGGAAGAATTTTTAACTGTAGAGATCATTGGAATTTCATGAAATAGAAGATTTAATTTTAAAATGTTTACATGCATTAAAACTCTTTAATGCAGTAAGAAATAGAAGGGGTTAATTCCCCTTTTCTTATTTTGGTGGAAGGCAATAAGAGCTTCTCTGATGTGTTTGAGGTCATTTCTCTGCAGTGCCCCTATACTGGCATACTTTCATCTCTTTGTCCTTCTGTTCCTTCAGAAGAGACACTCTCTGGGAGAGAAGCTTTGGAAAGGAGGCTGAAAATCCCTCTGGATTTTTAAGGTGGCATCCTTATATGAAATTTTGGATCTTGTTAGTTTTTGTACTGTTGTCTCCCTTCCTTCCTAGACTTACATATGTATCTATAGAGGTGGCTAGTTTTTTTTTCTCTTCCATTTTTTGCTGCATACTACTTCCTGAACTCTGAAGAACCTTCATAGTGAGTAGATGTTCTCAATTTTCCACTCATCTGTCAGCAGTCCTACCTCCCTGCACTCTCCTTCTTGCTGTTTCCTCAGTCCTTCCCAAGGAATCAACTTCCTATCTTTTTAATCCTCTGTGAAAGCTCTCCAGCACTCACTACCAGCTCTGAGGTTATAGGAAACACCTTGCTATCAGTGAGAATCCAGTGATGTGGACCCTTCTTGGAAACAGGCTTAATTAACAGCATGCTCTCAGTAGTAAATGACAGTTTAGGTCATTGACCTGCATGTATTTTATCTTCTGAAAAGAGCCTGGGCATTGGGAGATTTTACTGCAGAGGGGTAGGAAGATGTGGATTGTGAATAAGCACACACTGAAAATGGATCAAACACTTAGGGGCCATACTATGTAACTTTTAGCCTTGTGTCTTGGTGAGGACCTTTGAGGGTCCACCCCATTTCTGGCAAGACCAGTCTTGGGCCAGGGTTACTTAATAGTCATCTTGAGACTCAGCCTTTCTAACCATAATCCTATGGTTAAGAATAGCATGCAAGTTTTCTTGATAAAGGCAGATAGCAGGAACTATGCACAAAAACTAAACTCAAAGCCTGTCACTCATTTATCATGTTGCCAAAAGTGCCATCTAAGACCACAACTGTGTCACAGACTTCTGGAAATTCAAATCTAAAAAGAAATAATAGGAGGTAAAATATTAACATACCATAGTAAAAATTAATGGTTAAAACCTATTAAATGTAGTTGCTTCTGTTATAGACATGAAAGACTTAAAAAAAGAATTCAGAATACTAATATTTATTCTGAAAAATTTCAAATTTATTTCAAAGTAGAAACTAGTATAAGGAAATTTCATTCACCTAACACCTAGATTCATTAATTATCAAGATTGGTGCATTTGGGTCATCTTTTCTTCCCTTTCCCCTTCCCCTTCTCCCCAGACCTTCATCAATGCACACTTTATTATACATAAAACTATGGACATGTTCATGTAGAACCATAACACTGTTGATATTCAACAAAATTAACAGTAATTCTTTGATTTCACCAATTAATCAGTTCATTAAATTTTCTGATTGTCTTAAAATGCCTTTTTTTAACAGTTGATTCATGTAAATTCCAATCCAGAGTCTTTGCATTTATTTGCTCTGTCTCTTAAATCTGTAAAGCAGTTCTTTTCCTGGTCACTAATTGCAATCTTATCTTCTATATCTGAAATTCTGTCCTCACATTGGCTCATTCTGCTGTGTAGACTTTCGATGGAGTTTTTCATGTCCTGGAAATCTATTTGCATCCGTTTTATGGATTCCATTTGTTTCTTATGTTGGGACTCCATCATGTTCCTCAGCTTCTCTCTAGATTTATTAATCATGTCTTGCACTAGGGGCACAATTTCTCCTGTTATCTGACAAATTATTTCTGATTTCATTTTTTCCAGATCCCCTTTTGTTGCCAGTTCAGTGGGTCCAGGTGGTTGAGTATCAGAGTGTTCCATCTCATTTCCTTTTGGGATTGCTGTAGGTGATCTGGAAGTCTGGTTTTGAGACTTATTTACATGTTTTCTCATTTCGACTGGGGCGGGGGGCTGTTAGCGCCTGCACGGATTACCTCCTCTGAGCTGGGTGAGGTGGGACAGGGGCCGGGAGCAACGGTAGGGATGGTGACCCAAAAGCCCTTTCCTGTGGGCTGGGAGCAGCCTGAGGGATGGTGACCAGGAAATCCCTTCCTCTGGACCAGGAGCAGTGGGATGGTGGCTCAGAAGCCCCTCCCTCTGGGCCGGGAGCGGTGGGAGGGATGGTGGCTGGGAAGCCCCTTCCTCTGGGCCAGGAGCAGCGGGACAGGAGGTGGCCCAAAAGCCCTTTCCTCTGGGCTGGGAGCAGCCAGAGGGATGGTGGCCGGGAAACCCCTTCCTCTGGACCAGGAGCAGTGGGATGGTGGCTCAGAAGCCCCTCCCTCTGGGCCGGGAGCGGTGGGAGGGATGGTGGCCCGGAAGTCCCTTCCTCTGGGCCAGGAGCAGCGGGAGGACGGCTCAGAAGCCCCTACCTCTGGGCCGGGAACAGTGGGACTCAGTACCTTGGTCTGGTGGTGTGGTGTCCTCTGCGTCTTTGTAATGTGGAATCAGGTGGCTGCCTGTCTGCAGCGGGGTGATTCGGTGTCTTCCGCGCGTCTCAGGACCTCGGTAGGGCGTGCGCAGACCTGCCTGTCTGCAGCAGGCTGATTCGGCGTGTGTTCCGCGCGACTGGGGCTGTAAAGCAGTTCTTTATCTTTTTTCGCCTGCCAGTGACTTACAGGGATCAGATCACTGGTCCTGCAGCACAGTCTAGAACAGTCGTGTTCTGGATTGGACTTAACTGTCTGTTTTTTTGTGCTATTGGTTAACTTGTTCTTCTCTCCTCCACATCTCCTCTGAATAGACAGTTGGTTCTGGAGGATTTATTACATTCATTTGCAACCTTTTGGAAAGAATACTTCATCGGTGGGACAGAAAGATTTGTAAAGCTAGGTTGAAAAAGCTTTGAAAATTCAAAGATGACAGTTCAAGCTTAAAAAATCCAAAGTTTGAATGCTGCACTGGGGACTAATGTCAGAAGTGAGAGAAGAATGACATAGACCTCAGGGACCAGGTGCCTACTTCAGAGTCATACCTCAACTAAGGGAATCAGAATTGAAAGGAGCCGTATTAGAAGTAAATTGATCCAGTGGTATAAAAAGATATCTGAACATCAACACTACCAGATCTTCATTAACCTCTCTCTGTGTAATCTTCATTACACAGAGAAGGAATTTCTTAGCCCTAGAAAAATATAAACTACTTAATAGTAGAAAAAAACACAAGTTACGGCTAAAATGGATTTATGTATTACTGAGTGGCAGTTATACCTTAGCTGGGTGGCAAATACAATGGACAGGTCATTTAACTCCAAGCCTCAGGTCCTTTATTGTTGAGACAGGGCTCTGTCACTCTATATTGCTGTACGGAATGAAGAAGAGGCCTTAGTATTGCTGTCCTGCTTCAATGCCTACACTTTTTTCATCCAAAGAGAATTGATTTAACAACTTGCATTACTGACGGTGCCAGCCGTCACTAGTCGAACAGTACCTGAGAGGAGGGGAGAGGATGAAAGAAAAACACAACCTCTGAGGAAAAGAAAAAGGAGAGAGGCGGAGGGGGGACCCCTCTTCCCACTTTATTGCCCTTTATATACCTTTTCCACAATCCCCAACCCCTCCTCTACACATAATTCGGCGCCTGATTATTTTCCAGGGAAAAGGTCAAATGTATCTTTACAACTCCGGGAATAACGTTCCCTTGCACTGCAGACATTCGAACTCTTTCTGTTTAACCACTCTCGTTACAAGTAACCATCCTTGTTTTTGTGCCAGCTGCATATCCAGGATTCATTATGTTCTCAAGAGACTCAGAGGTCTCTCAAGGTTATTTCAACCTTTCGCTCTCCACACATTACACACCTACTGTATTTTAGGTGTTAGAGTATAAGGGGTGAGCAAGGTAATAAAGCCTTGTCTCTGTGGGAAGCACCTTAAAATTCACCTGGTTCAGACTTGTACTTTATGCAATAATTTTTTTAAATGCTATGAGGCCTCAAGTTATGTGATGGGTTCTAAGGATAGAAAGGAGACAGATTTGAACAGTATTTAAGAGGTCAAATGAATACAATTTCGTAATAGAGTTGATGTAGAGAATGGATAAAAAGGAAAAGAGTTTACTGACAGGGCTTTTCCACTGGAATAATTGTAAGAGAGGGGTGAGCATGGAATTAATGACTTTGAATTGAACATATGGAGTGTAAGATACTTACGAGATAGTTAAGTGGTGATGTCCATGAAGTTGAAATGGAAATCAGGACTAGATAATAAATGTTTATGATTTATCATCTTTTGGATGGTGGCTAAAGCTATAGATATGAATAAAAAGGCCCAGAGATGTGTAGAAAGTACAGTGCTTCCACAATTATAATTTTGTGATTTGAGATATCATTGAAGTTTGTTGATATACTCTTGAACTTGCTCTTCACTAAACTTTAAAGCTGAGCTAAATAAATGACTATCTAATGTGATTATGTGACTTAAACTTGGTTCCAGTATAACATCAGTCATCATGTTTCTATACTTAATACTTTCTTTCATACCAGTGCTCAAAATGCACAGCTTATAAGAAAAATGTTCCAAGTATACAGTAGCAGTGATGAAAATTGGTCTTATTGTTCATTCGATGGCAGTGAACTTCACAAAATAAACAGCTTGAGAAATAATGATCATGTAAGATGATTAAGCTAGGAGGAAGAGCAGACCTCTCATTGGATGTTGCTGAGACAATGATAAGCCACTGAGAAATGTGGACAGGGAGGTAGGTATATTCATTTTCTGCATTTTGAATTTCTGGGCAGCATCTGTCTTGTATCCGAGGGATATGTGTGCCAGGTTTATGGTGGAGGCTGCCAAGTGGTTAATACCTTGATTGGCCCATTCTAACCTCAGTACAAGTTTTCTCCAAGAAGCATGTGTTCTACCCCTGAAATAATCTCATCTTGTCACAACGTTTATGATTTAGTTTCATTTTTAAAAGGCAGACATTTGAGAATTCTTTGATGTTCTAGGCTTCCTATAGGTGTTCGTATTTTGTTTTAGCAAATATTAAAAAAAGAAAAATGTGTATATTCTAGTCCTCAGATACACAGCCTAATGCTAATCAAAGAGAAGAAATAATTTACTGTTTTCGTCTCTCATCATAATTACTGATGAGTTAATCTAATAATGACTAAGCATTAACATGAGATATATCTTGGTTCTGTTTTATGGTATCCGTGGTGACCTTAGGTGTGAAAGCCTTTGAAAAGAGATTATACCACAGAGGCATTAAGCTGGCTGATGTATTTATTGGAGGCGAAGTTTTCAGTGAATTTATCCCTAGAACTTGAAAGACTTGTTTGTTTTTTAACACATATCCCACTTTTGAACAGGGGTCATGTTTGGGTGGCATCTAAGGCTGATTGCTGGTGGAGCAATAAAATACAACAGCAATAGCAGAAAGACCTTCATATTCATTCTTCTGCCACTGTCAGCTTGTCTCAGTGCACAGATTGGAAAGATCAAAGCTCTTCTTTCAACCTGCTGCTGGGCTGTGATGTAGTAATCACCAGCCTTTGCAATTTCCTTTTCCAGAATGAGCTTAGACTTACAAGGCAAATGACTGCTCATTTTTAGTACTTTTTGTGCTTTCTCAGGTAGCTATTTGAGTATTCCACGTGCTCTCCATATTGGCAAATTTTGATAATCCAATTGGTTCCTGCTAACCTTATCATGGCTTCAGAATATGGTTGGTTCCAATACTAAAATAGCTTCATGTCTTCCTTTTGAATTGTGTGGAATTTATCACTTCTTTTTTTTTTTTACCTAATCTTCTGCCTGCCTCCCAGTTACTTACTGTCAGTATAATTTTCCTTTTTGTTTGTTCTCACTTTTTCCTTGCTTCTGTATATATATAATTTCCAGTAAACTTTCCCAACCCGTCTTTTCTTTACTCTCCCTTTTCTCTCTCAGCTGTTACTGTTTCTTTTTTAAGAAATAAAAAAGATACCAATGTACTAAATCATTTCTCTCCCTTTAAAAACATTACTTTTTTTTTTCTGGTACCGAGGATTGAAATCGGGACCTTGCGCTTGCAAGGCAGGTGCAGCACCACTCAGCTAAGTCCCCAGCCCCCAAAATTACTTTTTAACTGGACATGATGATACACACCTATCATCCTAGGTTCTCAGGATGCTGAACCAAAAGGATCACAAATTCAAGGCCAGCTTGGGCAACTTAGTGAAACCTTGTCTCAAAATAAAATTAAAGAAGGGCTCACCATGTAGGCTCATGGTAGTAGAGTATTTGCCTACCATGCACAAGGCCCTAGGTTCAATCTCCAATACCAAAAAAAAAAACCTTTTATTTCAAATAAACTGTACATTTATTACATACTCTGAAATAATACAAAAGAGGAAAGTTTTAAAAAATCACTCACCCTGTGTACTATTAATATTTCTGTCATTACTGTGGTCCTTTATCTTTTTCTTACATGATTCCAATTGTACTCTTTACTTTTATGATTCTTGTCTTACAATTAACATTTGATGTATGCATTTTTGAATGATGTTTTTTTTATTAGAAGGAAGACACCATTCTTCCAGACTGTACAACAGGCAGATTATTAGTGTGATTTCATTTCGTAAATAGCAGGTTGCTTATTTCCAGAACAAACATTTCTAGAAAACCTGCCTTGTGTGAACAGAGTGGTAAATTTTGAGCATGTATAAATGTATAAGGCGAGTGCCTCCTGCTCTCTCCAGTAGACATCACGAGCCACATGCAGGCCAACAGGTTACTCCCCAGCTTGCTCCACCCTTCCTGAATGAACAAGAGGAGCTCAGTTGCTATGGAAGCACAGAAGAAGACAGAAGCTCAGAGCTGGGAGTGCTGACTGCACAGAGGAGGCTCTATTTGAGCCAAGCCTCAGAAGGATGAGTAGGAGTTTTCCAAGTAGAAATGGAGAGAGGAAGAGTTTGTCAGGTGGAGAAAAAAAAGTGTGAAAGGGAATCAGGGAATAAAGTAAAGTTAGGTGTGCTCGAGAGTATGATCCTGTGGGCCAACTGGTCAAGGAGGAAGCCAAGATGGGCAGGCTATGGGCAGGGCTATGGCAGATTTTACCTTCTTTAGGGAGTCTGGACTTCATAAAGTGGCCAGAGAAAGCCAGCAGAAGTTTTAGCAGCGGCATTATGAGATGGACTTTTGGAAACATTTGTCTCCAGTGATACACATAGTGGAGTGTTTGGGAAAGAGGGAAGGAGGGATAGAGGTGGACTTTTAATGGTGTCAAATTATGTGTCCCTTTTTTGGTCTGATATGATTGTAAATTTATTTTTAATTCTCACAACACTGAGTGGGAAGAAATTGCACTTGGAATAAGTGACCTGCTCAATGTCTTATATGTGCTAAGTGACATACAAGAAGTTTTGCAAGTATCTGTTCTTAGTACTTCACCTGAGGGAGGGAAGTTTTGCTATTGCGTGGCTGTCTGAATTAAAAGTGAGGGAGGCCTACATTAGGGCAGGGAGGCCTGTGTTTAGGAGACACTGGGAAGATATAAAAAATTTTCTAAATGTTGACAGAAATCTAGTGTGAAGAGGTCTCTAAAATCAGTTTTTTACTGAGGAATTCCAAACAGCCTCATCAGAGATACCAGTGTATGACTGCACATGAATCCTTATTCATGGTGTCAGTGCTGGTAGGTGGGTTCTAGAGCTGCCTACATATGACAGGCCCCAGTGGTTTCTGTTCAGAAGCCATGTTCTGTTTGAGAGTTCCCACAGACCACACTTTCTCTCTCTTTTTTCCTTCCTTCCTTCCTTCCTATTTCATTTCTTTCTTTCTCTCTTTCTTCTTCCTTTCCTTTCCTCTCTCCTCTCCCTTCTCCCCTCCCCTCCATCCCCTCCCAGCCCTTCTCCTCCCCTCTTCAGTTCTGGAAATCTACCACTGAGCTGTGTTCCCAGCCCCCCCCCCCCACGGGCCATATTTTAGACCATTTAAGCATCACGGTGAATAATGATCATGTTGGATTATGATAAATTCATAAAAGCTTTTAAAATTAGTAAACAGTGCCCTTTCAAGAAAAGATCAACTTATAAATGTAGTAGAAATAGAAAAATCATTGTTTTGTAACCTTCATAATAATAATTCAAAAATCATAATTTATAGTCATCAATGGATGATGGTAAAGCCAATGGGTAAAAGGTTGGACAGCCTAACATTTTAAAATCACGAATTGCTTATTAATTATAATGGGACAAAGGTATGTATTTAATGGGAAAATATACAAGATATTCCCATAACCAAGTGAATAAACCAGTAGCAGACTGCTGGCATCAAGTACTTCTTGAAGTCACAGGGAAAAAAAGATAACATCTTCTCCGTAATATTTCTGCCAACCTTTAACCTGAATTTAAACATATAAAACCAAACTGGAGGAATATTCTGTAAAGAAACTAGACTGAACCCTTCAAAAATGTAAATGTCATGAGGGAGGGAAGCAAGACTGAGAATCTGTAGAAAACTAAGAGGCCGTGACCAGTAGCCTCAGTGTGTATCTCTGATGGAATGGAATGCAGATGGGGGACAAAGCTCTAGAGACACTGTTGGTACTATTGGGTAGTTCGACTGTAGACTGGCTATTAAGTGTGATAGAACTGTATTGTTAAATTTCATATTTTTTGGAAGAGAAAGTCCTTGTTTTTGTATTTAGGGGAAAAATGTTATTTTGTATTTGACTGGGTCTCATGACCAAGGGAAAAAAGTGAGAAAGGAAAGAATGTGACAAAATGCTGATAATTAATGAGCCAGTTACCTCGCCCACAAAACTGAGATACTGTTCATTTGCCAAAATGCTTGCTATTAGTACAAAGGTTCTAAATAAAAGCTGGGAGAAATTATTTTTTGGCAAGTCTCCGTGACCAAATAGGCTCAAGGAGCCCCTCAAAATTTAAGGCAAATATAATTTTAAAAGGAGAACTCTTGCCTGACTGAAATACTGGATTTTTTTTTTCTTTTTTGTGGTCCTGAGGTTTGAACCAGGGCCTCCACACTCCCATAGTACTGAGATTACAGGTGTGTATCACTACTCCTGGCTGAAATACTGTTTTTTCTTTTTTTTAATGTGATAAATAAGAATATGGGTGTCGGGGCTTTAGCTCAGTGTTTCTGCTGCCTGCCTCAAAAGTTCAAGGACCCTAGTTCGATCTCTGGTACCAAACAAAAAAAAAAAAAAAAAAAAGAATATGGGTAATGGGAATCCATAGCTGACCTAAAGAGTTTATGAAGCTTCTTTATAATCTCCTTATTAGAGGCCACGAAAAAAATTTCAAATTTTTGCTGAAAGAGAAGCTGGTATTTCTTTAATATTTTATTGCTGATAATTGCTTAGAGACCCCCTGCCCCCCCAAAAAAACCCCAAAAGGCTGCTTAATATAGGAATTGATGAATGCATTTGAGCATGGAAAAGTGTAGAGAACCAAATCCCTCATTGCCAAGTGCAGCAAAGAGTCTTTTAAAAAGTTTTTATGAGTTGAAGAAGAGTGCATAGTGAAACCTCTCTGCTCCTCATTGGCTGTGGTGGGCATAATATGTATGGATGACCACATCTTTCTGGGAGTGGAATGATTACCAGATGGAGGAAGAATTCAGAGAAGTCTCATCCTACAGGGCTGCATATTTAAGGAGACTCATTCCAGTTTCATTTGTTGGGTATTAGTCATTGAGTTCTCATTTAAGAATTAGCCCCCCAAAGATAGACCTAACTTGGTAATGCTGCCTTAAATTTATAGAGCAATATTTTACCAGTCATTTTTCATATATACTTTGGTGGATATCAGTTAAAAATGAGAAAGTCTTGTCATTGCTATTTTGCGAATGAGAAAATTGAAGCCAGAATGGGTACAATGGTTTGTCCAGAGCCACCTGCCTACATCATTAACCCAAAGCAGGAATTTGAGATTAGATTTGTGTTCAGTTTTCCTACAAAAGTGAGCATGAACATGATAACACAATATGAAGCAAGGAGAGTTAAAGTCAAATTAATATCTTTAAGAAGACAAAGGAACAGAAGATGGCAAAACTGATTCTGTTTTACTAGAACAACAACAAAAGGTGATTCTGTTGCCTAGCCATGGACTTCCCTCTTATTTCAAAAGGTGTTTGCAACAATAGCAAGTGAGATCTAAAAAGTAATATTGTTTGGCTCAGAGCTAAGATGTTTAGTTCTAATCCTGAGTCACTGTGTGTGACCTCATGTACTGGTCAGTAGCCTCTCCATGTACGTGCTCATCTCTAATATGAACATCAGAACATCTGTACCAACCACCTCACCTGACAGGCTTGAGAGGATATAATGAGATAATTGACAGGAAACTATTAAAAGATTAGAATCACAATGAAAACAGAAGATAATTGATTTATTCTGTAAAGCCACCCTACCACTCCTTTTTTTATTGTCCAACTAGGTAAGAGTAAAGTAAGGCAGAATAAATGATAAGGGGCTGCTTTGAGCCACTCCTGCTGCTGTGAAATTTAAAACATTGATCACACTTTCAAACCGACCACCTTCCCAGTGGGGGCTTCATGGTCAGGCTAAAGGACACTTCTGTCATGTGAATTAATTCTTAAATATCTGTCATTGGTTAGGAAGGCTTTGGGAAATGTAGAAATGGAATACTTCCAGCTGTTTGAAGCCTTAGTCATTTGCTAGCTTGAAGTGGAAGGAGACTGCAGTGTGTTTTGCACAGTTCCTAAGAGAAGGCTGCTCACAATATGGACTGACAAGGGTCCCACCAGTCTTCTCTGTCTCCACTATTTGATTCCTTTAGCAGGTTTGATCTTTGGTCTGGGTATTTAATACGGAGCTTTATTTCCTATGATAAATATATTCCATGAATGAATGAGTGAATGAATTTATTAAGGGACATTTGACAGTGGTGCTGGAATGTGCATTGATACTACACTTTTACTTCTGTAAGATACATGCTAAAGGAAAAGTTACTTTATATGTATCCAGTTCCTGGTTTAACTAAGTTTATGAGGGATTGGTAGTGTGCAAGATAGCAGTTTTGCAAATAGCAAAATATTATGTCATTTAGTGACAAAGATACATCCTGAGATTTGTGTCAATAGGTATTTTATCATTGTATGCATGTCATAGAGTACTTACACAAACCTTGTCGGGGTGACCTGTGTCGGGTAAGCTACATGATATACTACCCTACTGCCCCTGGACTACTAACTTGTGTAGCATGTGACTATACCAAATTTTGTAGGCAGCTGTAACAAGTGATAAGCATTTATATATCTAAACATAAAAAGTTATAATAAAAATGTGGTATAAAAGAGAAAAAAGGTACACTTATATAGGGCACTTAGCCTGGTTGGAGCTTGCAGGACTGGGAAGTGCACTGGTTGAGTTATTAGTGAGTGGTGAGGGAAAGTGAAGATCTAGAACACTACTGTATACTACTGTAGACTTTAAACACTATGCACTTAGATATACTAATTTTTTTCAATAACAAATTAACCTTAGATTACTATAAAGTAACTTTTTTACTTTATAATTTTTTAACTTTTAACTCATAATAATAGCTTAACATATAGCATTGTACATGTAAGATGCATTGTACATGTAAGATACATTGTACATCTGTACAAAAATATTTTCTTTCTGGCTAGGTGTGGTGGCACACATCTGTAATCCCAGCAGTATGTGAGGCTGAGGTAGGAGGATCACAAGTGGAAGCTCAGGTTGGGCAATTGAGCAATTTAGCAAGACCTTGCCTCAAAAAAAATTTTTTTTCCACCTTTTTTTTTGTACTGGGGATCGAACTCTGGTCCTTGAGGTTGCACAGCAGGAGACAAAATCATTGAGCTAAATCCCCGGCCGAAAAAAATTTTTTTAAAGGGTTAGGATAATAGCTCAGTGCAAAGACTCTAGGTCAATGCCCATAACCACCACCAGCAGCCCCCCCAAAATTATACCTATTCTATAAGCTTTTCTGGTTTTTAAAAAATTTTTTACTTTTTAAACATTTTTGTTAAAAACTAAGACAAAAACACATCAGGATTGGCTACACAGAGTCAAGATCATCAGTGTCACCATCTCCACATTCTGTCTCGCTGGAAGGTCTTCAAGGGCAATAATGTGCATGGAACTATCTTCTAACAATACAGTACCACTTTCTGGTATCCCTCCTGAAGCCCCTGCCTGAGGCTGGTTTTTGGTTAACTTTTTTTTTATATAAGGAAGGAGTACTGTTATGGCTTGTGTTTAGATGTCCCCCCAAAGCCTCATGCATGCAGTCATAGGTGGGGCTTTTTCAGAGGCAGCTGGATCTAGAGTGTGTGACACTGGAATTGATTCATGGTGCAATGCCAGGCTCAAGGGCACAAGGACTAAAGGTGTGAATGCTACCCACCCTAAGTAGTCTGGATAAAAGGGGCAGAAAGATACTGTTAAGGTCCCTTGTTGCTTTGCTACCCTCTGCTCATCATGAACTGTTTCTCCTCTGTGATGCCACCCTCCCTTGGAGCCAGCCAATTATGGACTGAAACCTCTACAAACTGTAGAGCTAAATAAACCTTTCCTCCCTGAACTTGTAGGTGTTGTGTATTTTGTCTCAGCAATGAGAAAAAAGTAACTAAGACAAGTGCATTCTAAAAATAACAATTAAATACAGTATAATAAGTACATAAACCAATAATATAGCTGTTACCATTATCCAGTACTTTGTAGCGTCCATAATTGTATGAGGTATGCTTTTATGTGACTGGCAGCACAGTAGGTTTATATCACCACCAACAAGTGACTAGTACAATGGCTATGAGATCCATAGATGATGGGAATTTTTCAGTTCCATTATAGTATTACAGGACAACTGTCATCTGTGTATTCTGTCCCTAACCAAATACTGCTGTACAGTGCATTACAAGGACTTGGATTGCAGTCTGAGCTCCACTACTGGGGTACCTAGTAATTGAGATAGGCTCTGCCTTCCTGATTTTTCTGGGATGCTCTAATAGGAAGTATTAGAAAAGGCCAAGAATTATTTTAAATAACATTCCTACTTCTTAGCTCTCACTTTCAGCCCTTCATCAGTTATGCTGAAGCCAGTGATCTGTGTAGCATGGTTTGATGGGTTTCAGCGGCAGCGTCTCCCCTCCCAGTGAAGTTCCTTAGAAAGCCAGTACCTGGGCCACCTGGAGGCTGCATGAGCACGTACAGACTGTCATTAGAACAAGGTGTTATTTGGCCTTGAAAAATACTTTGGGAGACCTGTTTTTTAGTAGCTAAAGGCTCACTGATATCCCTGATGTGGTGTCTTATTCAGAAGCCCTTTTCTGCTGTCAGTTTCTGTCTTTTGATATTGTTAAAGAGACTCGACAAATATATGTTATATCTTGGCTGTTCATAAGCATATGGAGAAAGTTTTCTTAAATTTTAAGACCATACAAATCCAAAAATTTCTTGTCATCACTTTGTAGTATTCACTGCAAGTTTTTATTCAGGGGTCCCCAATTTAACACTGCTTTCAAAACTGGTCAGTCAGAAGCTTACTGAGAGGGGAGAGAAGGGAGAGTCCAAATCCAGTTACAGTAGAATAATAGGCATGCTCCATCCTTTCCTTCTACTCACTTCAGCCAGAAATACTGCAAAATATGTACAGTACCTCTTTCAGGTTCAAAAGTAAATGGTAGCAGGCAGATTGAGGAAGAAAACCAAAAGGCAAATTATGAAAGATCCAGCCCCAATTTTCCTGTTTTGTGTTTTTCACTTACCTCTCCTACCTAGATTTAAAGGCAGCAAAAAAAGCCCAGAACTACACTCATTGCCAACAGACAGAGCTTCAGAAGAATCCCATGCATGGTGGCTCATGTCTATAATCCCAGGTATTCAGAAAGCTGAGGGAGGAGGATTGCATGTTTGAGGCCATCATGATCAACTTGGTGACACCCTGTCTCAAAACAAAATTTATAAAGAGCCGGGATGTAGCTCAGCATTCCCTGGGTTCAATCCCCAGTATGATAAATAAAAATAAAAAGAATCATTTCTCTCTGGCCCAAGGAAAAGAAGGAACAAAAGCTGTCCTGGAACAGATATCCAGAGAGACCCTCCCCATTGCCTTGCTAACCCTGTGAACATTTTTTCCCCCTGTGAACATTTTTAATGCTAGACTTTTTCTATGCATATTTTAATTCTAGACTTTTTCTATACATAGTTTTTTTTTTGAAAACAGTTATGTTTACCAAACATTTTATTTCCTGGTTTTCCCTCTTAATAGACAAAAATATTTACAGCATAAACTTCCTGCACAATCATGATAAAGTTACTTTTTAGTAATTTATTAAGTAGTCACATCCTGGGTCATTGTTTCTCAAAGTTACGAGTCCATTTGAACCACCTGATTCTGAGTCAGTAGGTATAGTTGAGGACTTGAGAGTGTGTTTGCATCAGACTATCCATCTTGCCAACATTGTCCCTGTCCCATGATTTGAATTGCAAGGGAGTAGCTATATACCAGTCCTTTCCTAGATTGTTTTCAGTTTGCTGCCTTTTATGTTACAGTGGGATGTTTGTCCAGGAAGCTTTTCTTCATACTGGGGATCATTTTGAGGGAGACTCCTGGAAGCAATATAACTGGGTCAGAGGCTATAGCTGCTTAAATTGCTGATTAGCCATGATGGCTTTTTTTTTTTCCTCAGAGATTTTCCCAGTAGTCATAAGTATGCCCTTCCCAATTGTAGACAAGAAAATTAATGCTTATCGTGGTTCCACTGCCTAGGGTCATGCAGCAAATCATTGGGAGAGCTGTGATTTTTACCAGTGTATATGATCCAGGCTGGTTCTTCCTTCTGCTTTATTGGCAGCCTCTGCTTTAAAGGAGTCTTTGTACCTGCCTAATCATTGGTGTTTTCTTGTTTTTACAGCTTTGCCAACTTGACATGGGAAAACATAAGCTCCTGTAAATGTTAATTTTTATTTCTATTTGACAGAGTTTATACCTCCATCTGGTCATATCCCCTGTCTTTTCATAAATTTTGTTTCCAGAGTCAGTCTTGTTTTACTTGCATTCTATATGCTGTGTACATGGTAAAAATATTGTTTCTGCTGCAGTTTTATAATTTCTCTTGTACTTGTTAGCTTTTTTATATATAATTCAAATGTTTTATATACAGTAGTTATAAAAGTCCATCGTCTCGTTTCTCATTAAGTTTAACACTGTCTTCCCCTTGCATAATTTTGGCAAACATGGGAAGATGTTCTAGAAAAAAAGCTTAGGGGTTTTAGGGACACGTGTAAGAAATGCAAAATGATTTTTTTGATGTTTTCCTCAGTAACATTTACTTCCTCTCCCCTCGCCCTGCTGCAGCATACAGTCTCCCCTATGGAGATTTTCCTGCTAACATGAGAGGGAAAATTAGGGAATGATACTGCTTTCAGAATATGATTTATACTTTTCAAAACAGAGGTAATTTGGAGAATAACTTGAAATAATGAAAAATGAAAAGATCCCAAAGTGTTTTGCAATACTTTTCTTCTACATATTATCCATTATGACAAAACTAAACCACACTTTTAATTTGAGACTAAAGTTTTATCATGTTTATGTAGACATGCAGTTTAAAAATGAAACTGTTCTACTAATCATATTATGAAAAACAGTAATCTGGCCCTGATTACCTTCTAGCCCCTTTTCCTACTTTCTTTTAACTCTTTCTTCTGAATCTTGTTATATTTACTATAATATCTTTAACTCTTTTCACAGACTTTTTTATGTGTATACCCTCACATCTCTTGAGTGCAAAGGATTCAGTGTCCTTTTGTGGCTTTTCTTCCTTCCCCCATTCCCCACTTTTACCACCTGTATTCTTGCCTCCCCTCTGTAGTACTCTGTCTACTGTTGAGCACAGTATCTATGATGTACATTATTAGAGTTCTGGAAATCCTGTTCACAGCCAAACCATATAATTTCCTTCCTATAGTTACTTTTCCTTTTCTGTATATTATTTTCCTATAGGGTTAATAATTGCCTTGCTTTTTGCTTTAGTAGTTTTCTATGTACTTATTCACCTCTAAGTTAGGACTCTTCTCGATCTGTCAGACCCATTGCCTGTTTTATTTGTGTGTCATCCTGGAGACATTTCTCTGGAGCCTTGAGGCTGCTCCCCATCCAGCTTAGCTTATGGTCCTCCCTTTCACTGGTGCCCTACAAGGGCTATGTCTTCTCTATGTTTACTTGCTTTGTAGACATACTTTCTATAACTCCTACAAAAGAGCATGTATGTGATAAGCATTTTTTTAATTTTTATTTTTTATTAATACAAAATGATTACAATTCCTCATAGGGAGTTGGTACATGTGCATAACTACATGACACATCTTGATTCTTTTTCATCCCCTTGCTCTCCCCTTCTTCCACCTCCCTCCATCTTTTGGTCCCCTCCCTTTTGCAAAAGTTTTACCTCCCTATTTTCTATTACCTATCCTTTTCTTTGCTCTTTATTTATACTGATAAATATCTTAAAATTGTGTGTGTGTGTGTGTGTTTGAAGGCTTTAGTTTATCACTGAGCTTATGTATAGTTGTAATAAGAATTCTAAGTTGGAAATCATATTCCTTAGAATTTGAGGGCATTTTCCCAAAAGCCTTCTTTTTTCCAGTGTCACTTTAGAAAAGTCTCAATTCTACTGATCCTTTATCTAAAGCTGGTTTTTAATCTCTAGAAACTCTAGTGTCTCTTGTTAGTCTCCAATTTCTAAAGCTCCCTGGCACTGAGCCTTGCCATGTAGGGCAGTTTTCTCCTGGTGTGCTGTGCGCTCAAGGATCTCTTTGAATTGAAATATTCCTATCTTCTGTGGTCTGTGCAGCCTGTCATCCTCAACTAGAAACCTTGGAATGACTTTTTGTGAAGGAAAATTACAATGAACCGTGCTTTTCCCAAAGCTGGAATGTTATCAGTTAGATGTTGTAAAGGGATCATGGTGATTAAATTGACCAACTAGAATTTAAGAGTGCTGACAAACGTAAAATACAGTTGTTCACATATCTTATTTGACAGAACAAACATAAGGTCAACAAGCAGGTTATTCTTGTATCCATTTATTACTCTAGCCGTGGTCCGAGTGACCCACGAGCAGCTCTCTTCTTGATGATGGTGCTCCCCTTCTAGGAGTGTTCTAAAGGTTCAGCCTCAATTTTACAGTCTTGCATCAGGGGCAAATAGATTAATATATTACCTTTCCCACACTACATAGTGTTTTTTAATTTGAGAAGATTGATAACACATCTTACTGAGTCCTTTGTTTCATGCATGTCACTATCCCAGCCTTCAGGTGCTTTAGCTAAGTTGGTAGAGTGTGTACTATGCCGAACATAGCAAAAAATATATCTCCAATTTTTTCTGGGAGATTTAAATTTTCTTTTTCCAAAGCAAATCTGATGAATCAGTTAATCCCATCAGTTTTTCTCTGTTGTATAATTTTTAAAAATTGGATAAACATCTACTGAAATGTGCTAGAAAAAATCCTGATTTGTAGGGAAAGTTCTGGAGCCAAATTCTTCACCTGTTGGGCCTGTTTCCAGGAACTGCCTGCAGAATGGTAAACATTGAAGAGGCCAGCTTCATGGGAGGGATTTTCGATGTCTTAATAAAGTCTAATTCTGGATATAAATAATAATCATATCATACTCTCCTGTGGTCTGATGATCTTGTTTTCTCCTTTCTTGGCAGCTTTTTGGTGACTGGGAAGCCCAAGTGCGAAGAATAATGAAGCTAATTGCTGGAGGTGGTTTGTCTATCACTGGTTCTCACAACATGTGTGGGGACTATCTGTACAGCGGGCACACGGTCATGCTAACACTCACCTACTTATTTATCAAAGAGTGTAAGTCTGAAACCGTCCTCCATTACAGTTTCCTCACTTGCCATTTCCCAGGGTCTCTGGGCCTTGGGAAAACCACATTTTGTGGAAAGTCTGCTGAAGCCAGACGGGAAAATTCAGAGGCTGGCAACCTCATCTTGTCCTGCCTAGGATGCAGTCTGTGCCTAGGGAAGTGGCAGAAGAATGCAACTGTGCTTCTGGAGGAGGTTTCTTGTTTCCTGTAGAGCTGGGCTAGAGGCATTTTCCAGCAGAGCGTGCAGGTGTGTCACAAGCCAGTGATACAACTGCTGTAAAGGAGGCAGGAGGAAAGCAAGACGTGATTGGATGAGAGAAGATACTGTTTCGACCGAGCAGCCATTTTTTTAAGCACTCGACACTATGCTGTATGGTGAGGGTACTATGACAGGTCAGGTGATGACATCTCCCCTCAAAAGGCTCAGCAGTGAGACAGACACCACATGGGAAATTTCTTTTAAGAAGAGTACTTAAAATATTTTATTGTGAAACAAACAGTGTTGTAGATGCCCATATACACTGTTCAAATTTAAAATATATTAGCATTTTGCCATGTTTGCTTCAGATAACCCTTTTACAAAAGAAAAAAGTATAATACAGTATATGATTAAAACTTTTTCATCCCCATCCACCTCTTATTTTCCTCTGTTGTTTCCACGTTTCTGTGTTGTTTTGTAGTTTTTAAATTTTACATAAATAGCATCATGCTATGTATATTCTTCTGCCTCTCTTTACTCCAAATTATGTTTTTGACAACTGAGACTTTGTTCATTCATTTTAACTGCTGCTAGTATGCTTCAAGTACTATAAATGAACCACAGATCACTTATTTATTTCTCTATTTATAGAAAATTCAATTGTCCTTAATATTTTACTGTTAGAACCAGTCTAGTAAGCATTATACAATCAGTTCTCAAGAAGAGCAATAAGTAAAACCAGTCTGCTGTGCTTTCATCGAGGAGGGATGTATGTTGCAATCTGACAGTATTTTGGGAGCATTTGGCACTTTCTGGAAGTTTAGAGGTTGGAATTCAGAGTGGCAGTAATAATGAGAAGTGAAAATGGCCTGATAAGTAGGAATCAGATCATGGAGGGTGCTCTGAGCCACACAGGAGTCTGAACTTCCCTCTCATGGAGATGAGGTATTTATTGAAGTGTTAAGACCAATGGAGCAGTGTCAACATATTTGCGCTTTAGAGATCATACTCTTACAGCAGTTTGCATGTTGGACTGGAAAGGGTCAAGCCTAGAGACCAGGAGAACAGTTAGGTGATTGGCTCCTGCTATAACCAAAGAAAGAGATGGTGATGGCTTGAACTACCATGGTAGCATCAGGGATGGAGAGAGGTGAAGGATGCTCAGAGAGATTAATACAGAAGAGTCAACAGATAACATGGATAGATTATGGGAGTAGAGGAGAGGGGTGGCAGAGTAGATACAAGCCCAGTTCTGGTCTTAGAAACTTAAAATACAAGAACAGAGAAGAGAAAATGTGCTAGAGGGCAATGAGAGAGAGAAGGTAGAATAGATATTCTACTTGAAGTTAGTATGTGATCAGATATAGTGAATTCTAGCAATGCTTGTTGACGATCCACAGGCATCATCTAGCCATTGTACTGGATGTAACCAAATGTGGAAAATGGGAGCCTTGGAGGCCAAGAACAGGTGGATTCCTGCCCCCTGCTGGTTGACACCTGAAATCTTTTAATCATGTCAAGGTTTATACATTGTACCACATTGGGAAACACAGGGACCTTGGGTCACAAAACTCTGAGCTTGAATCCTGATGCTATCATTTCTTAGCTCTGTGACTCTGGAAAAAATATTTAACTTAAGTCTTTGTGAACAGAGTTGCACAGAAATAATAATAGCTGCTATTGTATTGTTAAAGTATCAAGTACAGGTATTACTAGGTTCTACTCCCACCCTCACCATACTCTATTTAAAATTGCAAATTGCCCATCACTTCTGAACCCCTTATCCTGCTTACCTACTTTTTATTTTTCCATAGCCTCTACTATCCCCGATACAGTATACAGATTAGTGATCATGATTATAGTCTTGTCTCTTATGCTTCTTAGGAGGGAATCTACCTACAGAGGCAGATCTCTGCCTGCTTTGTTCATTGATCAAGATACCCAGAGCAGTGCCTATCCCTGGCATAATGCTTAGAGAAGATTGATTAAATGAGTGGTTCTTGGACCTCTTGGGAATCCAAGAAAAATCTGAACCTTCTCCTGTGGTGTTCTACCTTTTGGGAGACATTTGATCCTCTAATATTTGTATTTGGGAAATAAAAATCTCAAAAATTTAGATGAGTGTATAGTTGCAGAAATTGGAAAGTAAATCAGTGGTTAAATCAATGATAATTGTGTAATCTGTATATAAAGATCTATGGATGAATAAGTATTGGTTTTTGTATAGAGCAGTGGTGGCAAACCTAAGGCACACATGCCACAAAGGGCACGCAGAGCCCTCTCCGTCATCATGAAAGCCAAGTCGCCCCAGCAGCCGAGCATCAAGTAACAGTTGTTTTTTTCTAAACTAAAACATCAGTGTTGAGTGCAGTGTTGGCACTTTGCGATAAATAAGTGGGTTTTGGGTTGTGCTCCATCTCTAAAAGGTTTGCCATCACTGGTAGAAAGCATTAACCCCAAATTATGAAGAGGTGAATTTAATTAAATATCAATGGATAGTTTTTTAGCATGAAGCATAATACATTAACCTGACCTTTTTGATTAGACTCATCTTGTAAACTGTATTTGTGATTATATGAATCAAGTACAGTAAGTCCCTGACTTATAAATGACTTCTGTTCTTGGAGAATGTTGGTAAGTCTGATTCATTCATAAGTCTGTTAAAGTGGGCCTTACACACCTTTCACACAAATATACAGTGTATATTGCTTTATGCTTCCTACCAATCCCCTCCATATCACCACTGCTTTTCCTCTTGCTTCTGGTCATCCTGGGCTCTGATTGAGCACTGTACTACTTGTACACTACCACACAGAAGCACAACTGTGACAATGTCTGACTACTTCTAGGATTTGTTCACATCTACGAATGTTTGTAATGTGAGGTCAATTAGTATCTGTGAAAGTTTGAAGCTTGAATGTTTTTAAGTTGGGGACTTACTATAATAACCAAATATGAACTATTATTGCTAGAAAATAACTTTATAGACAGCTGTTGTAGCCTTGGTTACAGATAAGATCGCAGAGATTTACCCCAAGAGATTTGCTTTCAGAAGGAAAGATCTAAGGAAATTGAACTCAGAAGTACTGTATGCAGTAGGAGCACAGTTGAGTGCTCTTAGTGTTTTTGAATCATAGGACAATTGCAAATTTCTCCTCTTTTTCAGATTCCCCTCGACGACTCTGGTGGTACCACTGGATTTGCTGGCTTCTCAGTGTCGTTGGAATCTTCTGTATTCTCTTAGCGCATGACCACTACACTGTGGACGTGGTGGTGGCATATTACATCACCACAAGACTCTTCTGGTGGTATCACACTATGGCCAATCAGCAAGTGAGTTTTCTCCCCATTTAATTTTAGTTTCTCATGCTCCTGGTTGGTACTACTGGCTTGAGGAGGGGAGAGGGCAGAGGAGCAAGGAATCTACAGAAGTCTTTAAGTTTCTTTTTCTTAGTAGAGAGCTAAGATTTTTCTGTCTCTTGTGATATTGATCTTCAGAATCAAAATGAAAAAGTGTGTTAGTATAATGACATAGGAGCTGGGCATGATGACATATACCCATGGTGGTATAATCCCAGCTACTTGGGAGGATCACAAATTAGACTGCATAAGACTGCTTTAATTGTTTCCCGTAGATTCCAATATGTTGTATTGTCATTGTCATTTAATTGTAGGAACTATCTGATTTCTTCTTTAATTTTCTCTGTGACTCATTGGTTATTCAGAAGTGTTTTGTTCAATTTCCATGTGTTTATGAAATTCTTGCAGTTCCTTTTGCTATTGATCTCCAGTTTCATCACACTATGGTCTGATAATATACAGGGGATAACTTCACTTCCTTTGCACTTACTTAAACATGTTCTATGAGCGAGTGTGTGGTCTATTTTGAAGACTGGCCTATGTGCACCTGAAAAGAATGTGTATTCTGATTTTGTGGTGTGGAACACTCTGTAAACATCGGTTAAGTTCATTTGTTCAAGAGTTTGATTGACTTCTAGTATTTCATTGCTTGTTTTTCGTCTAGCTGATCTATCTATTTATGACAGTGGGGTATTGTGGTCCCCCACTACTATTTTATTAGTGCTTATTTGATTTTTTGTGTCCATTAGTATTTGTTTTATATAGTTGGGCTCGCTAGTGTTTGGTGCATAGATATTTATGATTGTCATCTGTTTCTCTGGGATTGTTCCCTTTACACGGATGTAGCGTCCTTTTGTCTCTCTCAATGAGTGTTGGTTTGAAATCCACTTGATCTGCAAAGAGGATAGCTACTCCTGCTTTTTTTCAGGTTCCTGTCGCATGGAGTATTGTTTTCCACCCTTAAACTTTCAGTCTATGCATTTCTTTTTGAATTGTTTCTTATATGCAGCATATTGTTGGATCTTGCTTCTTGACCCATTCTGCTAGTCTTTTTTCTTTTGATTGGTGATTTGAGACCATTAACATTGATGGTTATAACTGATATGTATTTATACTTATCATTGTCATGACTTTTTCTTTTTGTTGGATTCTCCCCCCTTTACATTTAATTTCTTGTCATGCTGGATGGATTCTTTCTGCTGGGCTTCCTGGGATTATGATCGTCATTGTCTTTTCCTAGGATATTGTCTAAAAATTTTTGGAGTGCTGGTTTGGTATTCATGAAGTTCCTAAGGTGCTCTTTGTCATGAAAGTATCTTATTTCTCCATCAATTTTGAAAGATAGTTTTGCAGGGTACATCAATCTGGGTTGGAGGCTGTTTTCCTTTAGGGCTTGAAGTACGTCACTCCAAGCTCTTCTTGCCTTGAGGGTTTGTGTTGAGAAGTCTGCTGTGATTCTGATGGGCTTTCCTTTGTATGTGATTTGTTTCTTTTCTCTAAATGCTTGTAGAATTTTGTTCTTCTGTTGGGTTTCAGGGATCTTAACTATATATGCCTATGTGTACATTTTTTTTTGATGAAGGCTAGTTTGTGTCCTATATGGCTCACTTGTCTGTATGTCAAGTTCTTTTCCTCTGTTTGGGAAGTTTTCTGCCATCACTTCTGTGAAGTTTTTTTATGTCATCTGCACTCTCTCCTGTTTCTTCATTGACTCTGATCAGTCTAATGTTATTCTTCTTTGCATCGTCTAGCAGCTGCTGGATTGATTTCATGTGCTCCCTTACTATTTTAAAGAAATTTTTGTTTTCCTGGTCATTAATTGCAATCATATCTTCTATATCTGAAATTTTGTCCTCATATTGGCTCATTCTGCTGCATAAACTTTCAATGGAGTTTTTAATCTCCTGGAAATCTGTTTTATGCATCTGTTTTATGAATTCCATTTGTTTCCTATGTTGGGATTGCATCATGTTCCTCAGTTCCTCTGTTGTTTTATCTGTGTCCTCTCTAGATTTATTAATCATGTCTTGCACTATGGGCACAATCTCTCCTGTTATGTGAGAAATTATTTCTGATTTCATTTTTTCCAGATCCTCTTTTGTTGCCAGTTCAGGGAGTCCAGGTGGTTGAGTATCAGATTGTTCCATCTCATTTCCCTTTGAGGTGATTTTAGGTGATCTGGAAGTCTGGTTTTGAGATTTGTTTATGTATCTTCTCATTTCAACAGGGGTGGGGGTGGGGGTTGTGTGTGATGCTGGTGCCTTCATGGCTCATCTCCTTGGTGCTGGGGGCAGTGGTACGGTGACCTGGAAGGCTCACCTCCTCAGCACTGGTGGCAGTGGTACGTCACCTCGGAAGCCCCTCCTCAGCACTGGAGGTGGCTCTACTCCTGCCCATTGCTTCATTTACATTCCTTCTCTCTTCCCATTACTCTGGGCCCAGCACCAGTTTTCTGCATAGAAGAGTGAATAAAAAGCTAAGTGGGTGTTTATTGATAGACAATAGATCAGTATGTCACAAGATTTTGCCCTGTCAGAATAGAGATTATTTGATTTACAGCTGGGGTGTGGCCCAGTTTGCAAATGTGTGCAGAGGATGGAGTGGTGACCTGAGAGTGAAACTGGGATATGTGGGTGGACATGGGGCAGGTCTGAGATCCCTTGTGATTTTTTTTTTCTTTTTTTTGGAAACAGAGTATTGCTTTGTAATTGAGGTTGGCCTTGGACTCACTAGGTAGCCCAGGGTTGCCTCAAACTTGCAGTGATCCTCCTTCCTCAGCCTCCTGAGTGCTGGAATTACAGGAGTACACTACCATGGCAGGCTTTCCCTTGTGACTTTTAGCATGCAAAGTATTTGAAATTAAAGCAAAAAGAGAGTCAGAATAATTTGTATGTTTCTTTTTTATTTAGGTGCTAAAGGAAGCTTCCCAGATGAACCTCCTGGCCAGGGTGTGGTGGTACAGGCCATTTCAGTACTTTGAAAAGAACGTTCAGGGAATTGTACCTCGATCTTACCATTGGCCTTTTCCCTGGCCAGTAGTCCACCTTGGTAAGCAAGTTAAATACAGCCGGTTGGTGAACGACACATAACAGCTACACAAAGTTGGGGAATGAGGAACTGTCCGAAGTGCTAAGAACTCCATGAGAGAAGATGCCATAAAATAAACACCTCCCTAATTCTATTATCTTTCAACAGTTACCTTGACTTAACCTGTTGAGTTACCTGGTCAGCACTGTGATCTTTTTTTCTCTCCAAAGGACCTGCGTTGGACAACAATAAAGAAAATTTAACGTATCATGCACTGTACACATTTTCTGTTCATAAATTTGGGATTTACATGACCCACGACCACCATGTTCCTTTGTATATGAAACAGCAGTATAAATGTAAGCTTTTATATCATAAGTTCTGGTCTTTCCAGTCACATCTGGAAATAAAGCATATTATTTTCTTGGGAAAACATACTTTTCATATCTCTTGCCCCAAATATTGGGCTGTAAGCCATTTTCTAGCAAATGTCTCTATGAAGGTTTCTAAGTACCTGAATGGGGTTCAATTCTGAAATCTTCCTACCTGTTGCACCAATGTTCAAATCAAAATGACAGACACAGAGAAGTTTGGTAACTTTGGATTTCGTAAAATCAACAGAGACAGTGTGTCAAAAAGTGCAAAAAAAAAAAAAAAGATTCTGTTATAAAGTGATTTTCTAAGTGTTTCCTAACTTTATTTTTCAAAATGATGTTATGAAAACCAAATTTAAAGATTTTTACATGTCAGAGAGAAGAGAGTTAAAATGTAAAATGCTTCTTGGGAGAGAAATGTGTCTATGTTTCTAGTGCCTTTCTTGTCTTGATTGTATGGTTCGTAGGCAATCTTAAATGTTTTTATTTAAAATAAAGTATTCCATAAAAATATAAACCTATGTATACACTACAAAATTTTGCATTTATAGCTAAATTAAATCAGAAGACTGCTTATGGTTTTAAAATTGCTTTGAATTAAAGAATGGGGATGTTTATTACAGTCAGAGCTTGTTCACATATTGTGAGCAGGTAGCAGTGACACCACTTAAATTATTTTATCATCTATTTGGTAGTTTAATTTTAACTACTCTATGAAAACAGCCATGAATATCTTTTTTTAAAGAGAGTTTTGAAAATGATCACTTATCTAAAACTTGAAAGCTACAAATTAGTTGTCCATACTCTCATGACAATTTTGTTGGTCAACAACAAAAGAGATTTATTTCTTTAAAATATATTTGTGCAGAAACTGCATGTAACTCGTAAGTTTTACTCCTAACATATATATGTTTGGGGAAGTATTCTATTCTATACTTGCCAATGTGGAGAACAAAATAGTTTTTTAAGAATGAAGAAGTATATATATCCATTCTGTATTTTACGTGCAGCAGAATTATCTACTGTAGGGTTTTTTGTGTATTCACAAAGTGATATTTGTATTGTAAAACAATAATGGTGAAGGAAATAAAAAGGCTTTTAAAATTTTGTTTGTTTTAAATCTTTGTAAAGTTATTATTCCAGAGAGTATACTTATACCTTACAGCTTACCTAGATCATAAATTAATCAAAATGCACTTTTTAATAAAAATTGATACTTCAAATAAATGGCTGTTATTACTAATGTGTTTACATTCTTCACAAAAGTCATAAAAACAAGAAAGAAAATAGTTTCAAGATTCCTTCACTGAGTTAGACATGGAGCCTTAGTGTCTTAGTTACTTTTCTTGTTGCTGAAACAAAATACTGATGCCCAAAGTTCAGGGAGGAAAGATTTATTTAGCTCACAGTTTGTAGAGGTTTCAGTCCATAATCAGCTGGCTCCAAGGCAGGGTGCATCACAGAGAAGAAACAGTTCCTGGCAGGCAGAAGGTAGCAAGGCAACAAGGGTCAGCCACAGCTTTTTCTATCCCTTTTATCTTAAACAGACTACTTAGGGTGGGTAGCACTCACACCCTTAATCCTAGTGCCCTTGAGCCTAGCATTGCACCATGAATCAATCCCAGCATCACACACTCTAGATCCAGCCACCTCTAAATAAGCCCTACCTATGACTGCATGAGGCTTTGGGGGAACATCTAAACACAAGCCATAACACTAAGTAAATAATTTACTTATTTTTTCCTTGAGATTTCTTAAAAGTATTCTTGTCTTTAGTTACCTATACAGATTGTATTTTTTCACTGTATAAGAAGACCCATACCAGAGAAACTATTCAGTATTTACACATGTGTCCTATTTATTTCACTTAAGAGTATCCCTCAATGTGCATCCCTTTAGCTATAAATGTCTCTAGTTTATCATTCTTTGTGGCTGAGTAGTACTCCATTTTATTTTTTAAAAAAACAAAAAACTCACGTCTCCTTTATCCAGTCACCAGTTGATGAGAATTTGGGTTGTTTCCAAGATTTAGCTATTACAAACTGCCGCTATAAACATGGGTGCTCATATATTGCTGTGGTATGATGCTTTTAATTCTTTTGGGAAGATACCCAGCAGAGGACTAGCAGAATCAAATGAGAGACTTCTAATCCTAGTTTTTTGAGGAAACTAAAGGTGTAAATGAGTACCAAAATGTATAATAGATAATGTGAAATAGGAAAAAAAAGGAGAAGGGGAAAGGAAAATAATATTAGAAAAGGAAAAAATGGAAACAAAGTCTTTGTAAATAGAGAGTGGTAGAGGGGCTAAAGGGAGGGCAGGGAAATGGAAAAATAAGAGCCAAGATACATCATGTAAAGGTACAAACTCCCAATGATAAATATCATATTGTATACCTAAAAGGTACCAATAAACTTAAAGAGTCATAGATAAGTTCAGACTGTAAATCGTATTTTTAATTCACTATTTTTTTTCCTGTAACAAACTGATGCTTTTCTAGTTTAGGTAGAAAGGAAAAGTACAAATCTGAAGTGAGAAACAATATGATACTGCTTTGATAATCAGTTATAATAGAAACTCTTTAAAAGAAAAACATGATTATGATTATACTTGATGTAAAGAAGGAAGGTGTTAGCCAGGCCTAGTGGCACATATCTGTAACCCAGGCTGTTGGGGAGAATGAGGCAGAAGGATAGGAAGTTTGAGGCCAGCCTAGGCAACTCAGCACAACCCTGTTTCCAAATGAAAAATAAAAGGGGCTGCAGATGTAGCTTAGTAGAGTATCCCTCAGGTCAGTCTCCAATACCACACACTGGAGATGTGAAAATAGCTAATCTGCCCTACCGGGAGCTTTGGATTTCTGGGACAGAGAAAATGTGATGTGCTCTAATGCCAAAAAGCAAAGTTCTAAGATAGGTCCACCTTTAACTGCTATAGCTTTCGATGACTAACTATGGACCAAGTGCTAAATACTAAAAGGGAAAATAAGTGTAAATGAAATTACTGCACATGATAAGATTTTTTAACTTAAAAAGTTGAAATAATTATATTTAAAAATTCATGAATATGAGTTTACATGCCTCATACATTCTAGGAAATTCACTTGTTGGTTGTTCCCATGCCTGCCTCGTGAACTGATGTGCCCCGTGGCTTTCCTCACCTGCAAATCTCAAAGGACAAAGAAGAATCTTGTACTTTGGGAAACTGCAGTACAACTGACTGAATAAGCATGTATCAATTTTGGCCTTTAGTTTGGTAAGCTACAAAGCCCTAGACAATAGTTTGCATTCATTCCATTTCATTCATTTTACAAGCTAGGCACTTTTTGTGTATTAGCTTGGTAACCATCACACAGCCACAAGGTCTAGTTATCCCCATTTTACATATGAATCAACCAAAGCGACTCGGATGTATTAAATAACTTCCCTGGGGCATGCAGCTGGTAAAGATGAAAGTCCAATTGGATCCAAATTCCCACTCATCCCCTCGAATACAGTTACCTCTCTGTTAGGCCTCATATGCACATAGGTGGGGCTTTCAGGAGGTGACTGGATCATTGGGTGTGATACTCCTCAGTGGATTAGTCCACTGATGAGTTTATGGCTGGGTGTGATGTTAAGAGGTGAGGCCTGGTCAGAGGAGGTGGGTCGCTGCCTCGTGGCCCAGAAGGGTCTATCTCCCTCCCTCTTGATCTTTCTCTGCTTCCTGCCTGCCATGAGCTGTTTCTCCTCTGCTGCCCTGCTGTGGAGCCAACCGACTATGAACTGAAACCTCTACAAGCTATGAGCCAAAATAAACCTTTAAGTCATGGCTGTCAGATACTGTGTCCCAGTGACAAGAAAGTAGCTAAGACACTTTCACTAACTGCTGTCAGTGTCTGTAGTAAGAGAAATCTGCCTGTGGTGTTAGTACTAAGTATGATGACTAAACGATGGTCTGAGTAGCACAGAATTCATATCATGAGGGCTGAGAGAATTTTGCCCATTTCTAATTGTGTGTTTCATTTGTATCACAAGGACATTATCAAACTTGATCAGTTTGGTAAGTACAGTGGTACCTCAGTTTACAAACTTAATTTATTTTACAATTTTGGAGAAGATGACTGCATTTGTGTTTGTGCGGGGAAGATGGCCGTGGTCGTGTTTGTCACCTGATGCGGAATTTGTGAACAGAAGCAAGATTTTGCCAAATGCCAATTTGAACCAAATTGTTTCCAAAGAGAAACGTGCTGCTTGAATCAGTTGATATTAATATCTTTATTTGTTTCTCCTGATGGTGAAGAACCTTATTTTGAACAAATCAAAACTCTTGATTTGATATTTTACTTGTTAGCACCTTAAAATACTTAACCTGTCTTCTAGTTTAGCGTATAAGTTAGAAGGAAATTAAGTGATCCTTGTCATTAGAGGGACCTTCCAAATGTAAAGTGATAATTGACAATTCAGTGAATACTAACCATGTTTGTACTCTTTTCTATTTGTTGCTTTTGTTCTATGACCCTCCTTTTTACCTTCCTCTGGTTTTAAGCGTTTTATGATCCATTTTCTCTTGGTATGCTAGATGTACTTCTTTCTAAAAAACATTTCAGGCAGACCAGGCACAGAGGCACACACTTGTAGTTCCAGCTACTTGAGAGGCTGAGGTAGGAGGAACATCAATTTAAGGCCAGCCTGGACAGTTTAGGGAGGTTCTGTCTGAAAAAGACCTGAGGATGTACCTCAGAGGAAGAGTGCTTGCCTAGCATCAAGGCCTTGGGTTCAGTCCCCAGCATCACCCAAAAATACACATGTGTATGTACATATATACATATACATACAGATATATGTACGTACATGTGTATATATGTGTATACATATGTATACACATACTTTTTAAGCCATGTGAGGTGGTGCAAACCTGTAGTCCTAGCTACTTAGGAGGCTGAGGTGAATCACTTCAGGCTAGGAGTTCAAGGTCATCTTGGGCAACATAGGGAAACCTGGTCACAAAAAACAAATGGAAGAAAAGCATGTCATGGTTCCCTAGAGTTTACAATATACATTTATAATATACCTAAGCTAAGCTTGCCTGGAGTGTAGTGGGTACTGTATAACAATGTATTCTCAGTTCTCCCTTCCTATCCCTTTATAACATTGCTGTGACTCACTTCCTTTGTTAATGTGCCATAATCACCTAATATGTTGTTATTGTTATAATTTGAGACAAGTAGTTATCTTTTAGGCTAATTAAGAATAAGAAAAATAAAAGGTTTTATCTTTATTTATGTCTTTTCTGATGTTTTGAAGTAGATTGAAGCTTCTAAGCTATGCCATTTTCATTCTGCCCCCCAAAAATTCCCATTCCTCACAGAACAAGGACTTTAGGTTGCTCAGTGTGAATTCTTTCAGTTTTTGTTTGAGAAAGTATTTATTTCTCCTTTAATTTTGAAGGATAACTTTGCTAGCTATAGAATATTAGATTTCTTGCTTTATTTTCAAAGTACTTTAAATGTTTCATTCTACTTTCTTGCTTACCTAGTTTCTCAAATGAAGTATTCTATAATTTTATCCTTGTTCCTCTAGCTAATGGGTTATTTTTCTCTAGGTTCTTCCAAAATTTTGTCTTTGTCTTTGGTTTCTGCAGTTTGAGTATGACAAACGTAGGTATAGATTTTTTTCTTGGTATTATTTTTGCTCTTCTAGCTGTAATCCATTATTTTCTATACTGGCACTATTGGCTGTGTTGTAATCTGTTAGGCAAGGGGGATGATGTTTAATCTGATTAAATCTCAGTCTCATTAGTGGGCCTCTGTTGTTTCCAGCTTGATCTTCATGAATGTATTATATCTCCTGCTCTTCCATCCCCTACTCTTCCTGTCAGCAATATTTATAATCTAGTTCTTTGAAGCTTTTTGTCCTGTTGACTATGATTTTCTTCCTTAAATCAGATGGGAAGGCTAGAGGGGCTGGATTAGGAGGAGGGGTAGAGAAGTCCCCAGAAAGTCTGCCTGTAACAGTTAATCAGTTAATGTAAAGTTGCTCCTACCAGTTTATGGCTTTACTAGCCTCTGCTTCATGTAAGCAGATCTTGGCCATGGCTCTGGACACACTTGTCTCTAGCTTTTGGAATGGTGGTTGGACCTGTGTCTGCAGTTCTGTTATGGATCCAAGAAAAGTTGCTTTTCAGTTGATGCAGCTTTTTCTTATTGTAAGGATGAGAATAATGACTCCAAAGCTCTGTGCATGTAGAAACTGAAACCGTAAGCTCTTGGTAACAGTTTGCATGGTAAAATGAATTTGAGAGACATTGAGGAAGCTGTTACTTGTAGAGTCCATAAACACATGTCCTAACAATTGAAAAACTAAAAAGACTACCAGAGTGCTTTAATGACGTCCAACTCTCAGCATAGGACTAGAAGAACATTAGAAAATAACACTGGAACAAAAGAAAAGATAGATAATAGGATGTAGGAGGAGATAGATCTTTCTCAAAGGGGAGGAAGAGATGGAGGGAGGTTAAGGAAACGGAGGGAAAAGGGATGAAAAAAGGAATTAAGATGTGTTATGTACATGTACCAACTCCACAAGAAATATAAACAGTACTACAAACGTACTAAAAACAAAAGTACACTTAAAAAAAACTTGTGGAAAACAGAAAGGTATACATTCAGTTTTTAATTAACATTCATTGGGAACTTTTAATTCATTCTAATTTTTTTTAATTTTCCAGTAGCTTTATTCTTAGTTGTTATATGTGAGTTAAGGAAAATTAAGCTAAATTGAAAACTCAGTTCCTTGATTATGCTAGACCCAATGCAAATGTTATACAGCTACATGTAACTTGTGGGTACTGTATAACATAACAAGCTTTACTTTTTTATAATCTTGATTTTTGTTAGTACATATTTGCAGTCATAATGATTATAATGATTTTGGAGAGTTGATGCATGTACATAACACATCCTTATTTTTTCATCACCTTCCTCTTGCCTCCCACCTCTTCACTTCATTTCTTAGTCCCCTTCACTATTGCAAAAGATCTATTTTCCCTGTGTTGTATCTTTTAGTTTGCTCTTTGTGTTATTTATACTTTGCATTTCTCATATAAGGGAAACTATGTGATATTTAAGCTTGGATGTCTGACCTATTACACTTGACATTGTGATCTCAGGGTGCATCCGTTTTCCTACAAATGACTCAAGCTTATCCTTTTTGCCAGAATAGTACTCCATTGTGTAGAACCGCATTTTCGTTATTCATTTATTTGTTGCTGGACACTTAGGCTTTCTAAGATTTAGTTATTATGAGTTGTGCTGCTACAAGCATAGGAATTCATGTATCACTGTAATATAATGTCTTTAACTCAGGAAAATATTTAGAAGGAAAACAGCCGAGTCAAATGGAAATTCTATTTTTAGTTTTTCTGAGGAAACTCCACACTGATTTCCATAGTGTTTGTCCTAGTTTACATGCTTGCCAAAAATGTAGAATGGTGCTTTTTCCCACACAGCCTTAACAGCATTTGTTAATTAATTTCATTTCTTGATATAGCAATTCTTTTGGAGTAAGGTGAAATCTCAGTGTTGTTTTAATTTGTATTTCTGCCAGAGGTGTTGGACATTTTTTTCAGGTATTTATTGGCCATTTGTACTTCTAAGAAGTGTCTATTCAATTCGTTTGCCTAGCTTTTTATTGGGTCTTTTATTTTGTGAGGTCTAATTTTTTGAGTTCTTTATATATTCTAGATATTAGTTCTCTTTCTGGAGAATAGCTATCACCACTCCTATTCAATACAGTTCTGGAAACATTAGCCACAGCAATTAGAAAAGAGAAAGAAATAAAAGCAATAAAGATAGGAAAGGAAGAAGTTAAACTGTCATTATTTGCTGATGATATGATACTTTACATAGAAGACCCAAAAACTTGGTCAAAAGTCTTCTAGACCTAATTGACAGATTCAATAGAGTAGCTGGATATAAGGTCAACACTCAAAAAATAATAACTTTCTTATACACAAATAGCAGACTCATTGAGAGAGCAATTAGGGAAACAATTCCTTTTACAATAGCATCCCAAAAAATGAAATATCTAGGAATCAACCTAACAAAGGGAGCAAAAGACCTCCACACTGAAAACTACGGCTCTCTGAAAAAGGAGATTGAGGAGGATATAAGAAAATGGAAAGATATCCTTTGTTCCTGGGTAGGAAGAACCAACATAGAGAAAATGGCCATACTTCCAAAACTACTATATAGATTAATGCAATGCTGATTGAAATTCCAACAATATACTTCACAGAACTAGAGAAAACAATCCAAAAATTCATTTGGAACCAGAGGAGAGCTAGAATAGCAAAAGCAATTCTAGGCAACAGAGACATGGCAGAGGGTATCACAATCCCCAACTTGAAACTATACTACAAAGCTACTGTGATGAAAACAGCATGGTACTGGCAAAGAAACAGATCCAAGGATCAGGGGAAAAGATTAGAAGATGCAGAAACAACTCCAGACATGCTCAGTCACCTCATCTTTGACAAAGGAGCCAACCACCCTCACTGGAGGAAAGATAGCCTCTTTAATAAATGGCACTGTAAGAACTAGATTTCAACCTGCCATAGATTAAAACTAGATCCATACCTATCACCATGCACTAAGCTAAGATTGAAGTGGATTAAAGATCTAAATATTAAGACAGAAACACTAAAATTGCTGGAAGATAAGTTAGGTAGACCTCTTGAAGACATTGGCATAGGAAAAGATTTTATGAACAAAACCTCAGTAGCACGGGAGCTAGCACAAAGAATCAACAACTGGGATCTCATTAAAAAGCTTCTGCACTGCAAGAGAAACCACCAACAGAGCTAAGAGACAACCTACAATGTGGGAAAAAAATTTTAGTGGCTGTACCTCAGACAAAGGTCTACTATCTAGAATATATAAAGAATTGAAAAAAATCAGACCCCCCAAATTCAAAGACCCAATTCAAAAATGGGCATCTGAAATGAACAGACATTTCTCAGACAAAGAAGTAAAAGCAGCAAATAAACATATGAAAAAATGTTCAACATTACTGGTCATTTGAGAGATGCAGATGAAAACAACACTGAGATTCCACCTCACTCCAGAAAGAATGGCTGCTATCATGAAATCAACCAATAACAAATGCTGGCGGGGGTGTGGAGAGAAAGGAACCCTTCTCCATTGCTGATGGTAGTGCAGACTAGTGCAAACACTGTGGAAATCAGTATGGAGATATCTCAACTAGGACTAGAGGTTCCATTTGACGCAGCTATTCCCCTGCTGGATATCTTCCCCAAAGAACGAAAAAAATCATACCACAGAGATATATGTGCACCCATGTTTATAGCAGCACAGTTTGTAATAGCTAAAGCTTGGAAACAGCCCAAGTGCCCATCAACTGGAAACTGGATAAAGAAGATGTGTTTTTTTTAATAAAATGGAGTACTACTCAGCCATAAAGAATGAGAAACTAGAGACATTTATAGTTAAATGGATGCATATTGAGGCCTTACTCGTAAGTGAAATAAATAGGACACATATGTGTAAATACCAAATAGTTTCTCTAGTGTGAGAAACTGAAAGTGTAAATAAGGATTAAAATGAATAACTCATAATTTGAAATAAGAAAAGGTCCAAAGGTGTAGGGGTGGTGGGAGGGGAAAGGGAAAGAGAAGATTGGAAAGGAAACTCATGAGAAAAGAAAAAAAAATGGAAAGGAAGTCTATGTAAATAGGGAAGGGTGGAGGAGGTGAAGGGCGCACAGGCAATGGGGAAAAAATAAGAACTAAGATACATCATGTACAGGTACAAGCACCCAATGATAAATGTAAACATATTGTATACCTAAAATGTACCAATAAAAGAAAAGAAAAAAAAAAGACTGCTTTTATTTTGTCCCATAGGTTCTGGTATGTGATACTGATGTTATCATTTGATTCTAGGAACTAATTTCTTCCTTGACTTCTGTGACCTGTTGATTAAAGAGAGTACTGTATAATTTCCATGTTTCTCCACAATTTCTGGGGGTATTTTTTTGCCAATGATTTCTTGTTTCATTGTACTGTGATCTGATAATGTGCGTGGGATAATTTTGATTCTTTTGCATTTACTTAAGCCTACTTTATCTGCTAGCATGTGGTCTATTTTAAAGAAAGTTCCATGTGCTGCTGAGAAGAATCTATATTCTGTTTTGGGGTAGAATAATCTGTAGATATCTATTAGGTCCATTTATTCAAATGTTTGGTTCAATTCATATTTCTTTGTTGATCTTTTTGTCTAGTTAGTCTATTTTTTCTTTTTCTTATTTTTTTTTTTTTTTTTTTTTTTTTTTGGTACTTGGGATCAAACTCAGGACCTTGCACTTGCCAGGCAGGCATGGAGCTGCTGAGCTCCATCCTTGGCCCTAATCTGTCTTTTGTGATGGTTAGGTATTAAGGCCCCACCAATATAATTGTTTATTTTTTTAATCTTTTACATCCAGTAGTGTTTGTTTTATGAAGCTGAATGTGCTGGTGTTCACTGGGTATATTTATAATTGTTATCTATTCCTGTTGAATTGTTCCTTTAACTACTATATAGTGATGTAGTGACCTTCTTTGCCTCTTCTGATCAGTTTTGGCTTGAATTCCAATTTATCTAAAAATAGAATACTCCTATTTGTTTGGGGGAATATTGCATGGTATATTGTTTTCCATCCTTCTCTTTTTCAGTCTATGAATTTCTTTTTTTTATTAAATGTATTTCATATATACAGCATACCTTTGGTTTTTATTAGTTTGTTTTTATAATCTGCTCACCCTTATCTTTTGATCAGTAAAGGTATTGACTTCTTCCTGTCATTGCATTATTCTCCTCTTGCTGATTCCTTTTTTCCCCTTCTGCTCAACTCCTCACCCTGACTGGAATTTTTATTCCATTAGTATTTTGGGCATCATTAGTTTCATCGTCTCTTTTGAGAATATCCTTGAGAATTTTTGGTGGCACTGGTTTGTGGTCATAACTTTCTTAAGGTGCTCTTTTTCATGGAAAGACCTTACTTCCTCCATCAATTTTGAAAGATAATTTTGCAGGATATATCAGTCTGGATTTGAAATTATTTTCTTTTAGGGCTAAAAAGTCTTCATTCCATACCCTTCCGGTCAAAAGGTTTATGTTGAGAAGTCTGCTGTCATCCTAATGGGGTTTTCTGTATAAGTGATCTGTGGCATTTCTCTAACAGCTTTTAAGATTCTGTACTTGTGTTGGACTTCTGAGATTTTTTTTTTTTTTTTTTTACCATGATGTGTCCTTGAGAAGTTCTTTTCTGATCTTGCCTGTTTAGGGTTCTATATGTCTTCTTATCTATCTGTTGAATTCTTCCTCCATATTTGGACATGTTTCTGCTCTTATTTTTTAAAAAGGTTTATTTATGCAATTTGCACTATATTCCAATTTTTCACTAATTTCAATTAATCTCATTTAATTATTCAGTTAATCTTTTTACATTATCTAGTAACCATTAGATCCACGTTTCATAGCCTTTTTCTTTTAACTTTATTGGTACATTTTAGGTATAAAATACAGTTACATTCATCATTGGGATCTTGTACCATTACATGAGTCTCTTGGTTCTTATTTATTTTTCCCCTTCCCTTGCCCTCCCTTCACCCCCTCCACCCTTCCCTATTTGCAAAGACTTTGTTTCCATTTTTTTCCTTTTCTCATATTTTTTCTTTTCCCTTCTTTCCTTTCCCATACCCCTCCCACTTCCCCTGCTCCTTTAGATCTTTTCTTCCTGTTACACAATATCAGTTATACATTTTTTAAATTACAATATTAAGATCTAGGAGACATTATCACAGATTTTACAAAATTTAAAAGGATATAGCAAGCATATTACAAAAATCTTTTTTGAAATAAATTTGACAACTTCTAAGAAGTACCTTGGAAGACAAATTAATGAAACTAACTCTGGAGGAAATATAAAATTTGAATAGCACCTATTAAAGAAAGTATATTCCTAGCTTGAAAACCTACCTATATGACAACAGCAGGCTCATAAACATTTTAACTGATAAATTATATCAAACATTTAAAGCAGAAAAAAGAAGGAACACTTCTCCCCTCATTGTAGGAACTCAACATTGTGCTAATCCTAAAACTGGATAAAGATAATAGAAGAAAAAAGTACGAACATAGATAGAAATTTGTTTAACAAAACAAACTATTAGAAGTCAGATCTGGCAGTATGTAGAAAGTGGTTTTGTTATAGGGATGGCAGTGTTGGTTCAGCACCTTCTGTCCCGCTGCTCCTGGCCCAGAGGAAGGGGCTTCTGAGCCACCATCCCACTGCTCCTGGTCCAGAGGAAGGGGTTTCCCGGCCACCATCCCTCCAGCTGCTCCCAGCCCACAGGAAAGGGCTTTTGGGTCACCATCCCTACCGTTGCTCCTGGCCCCTGTCCCACCTCACCCAGCTCAGAGGAGGTAATCCGTGCAGGTGCTAACAGCCCCCTACCCCAGTTGAAATGAGAAAACAAATAAGTCTCAAAACCAGACTTCCAGATCACCTACAGCAATCCCAAAGGGAAATGAGATGGAACCCTCTGATATTCAACCACCTGGACCCACTGAACTGGCAACAAAAGGGGATCTGGAAAAAATGAAATCAGAAATAATTTCTCAGATAACAGGAGAAATTGTGCCCTTAGTGCAAGACATGATTAATAAATCTAGAGAGGAGCTGAGGAACATGATGGAATCCCAACATAAAAAACAAATGGAATCCATAAAACAGATGCAAATAGATTTCCAGGACATGGAAAACTCCACTGAAAGTCTACACAGCAGAATGAGCCAGTGTGAGGACAGAGTTTCAGATATAGAAGATAAGATTGCAATTAGTGACAAGGAAAAGAAAAATTGCTTCAAAATTATAAGGGAACATGAGAAATCAATCCAGCAGCTGCTAGATGGTGCAAAAAAGAATAACATAAGACTGATTGGGCTCAATGAAGAAACAGGAGAGAGTGCAGATGACATAAAAAATCTCTTCACAGAAATAATGGCAGAAAACTTCCCAAGCAGGGGAAAAGAACTTGACATACAGATAAGTGAGACATATAGGACTCCAAATAGCCTTAATCAAAAAAAATCTACACATAGGCACATAATTGTTAAGATTCCAGAAACACAATGGAAGAACAAAGTTCTCCAAGCAGTCAGAGAAAAGAAACAAATCACATACAAAGGAAAGCCCATCAGAATCACAGCAGACTTCTCAACACAAACCATCAAGGCAAGAAGAGCTTGGAGTGACATATTCCAACCCCTAAAAGAAAACAGCCTCCAACCCAGATTGATGTACCCTGCAAAACTATCTTTCAAAATTCATGGAGAAATAAGACACTTTCATGACAAAGAGTACCTTAGGAACTTGGTGAATACCAAACCAGCCCTCCAAAGAATTTTACACAATAGCCTAGGAACAGACATTCAGGATCACAACCCCAGGAAACAAAGCAGAATGAACCCATCTGGCATGACAAGAAATTAAATGTAAAGGGGGAGAACCCAACAAAAAGAAAAAGTCATGCCAATGACAAGTCAATATGTTTCAGTTATAACCATCAACGTTATTGGTCTCAATTCACCAATCAAAAGAAATAGACTGGCAGAATGGGTCAAGAAGCAAAATCCAACAATATGCTGCATACAAGAAACACACTTAATTCAAAAGGAAACTCATAGACTGAAAGTTAAAGGGTGGAAAACAATACTCTATGTGGCAGGAACCCGAAAAAAAGCAGGAGTAGCTATCCTCTTGGCAGATCAAGTAGATTTCAAACCAACACGAATTAAGAGAGATGAAGAAGGACACTACATCCTTGTAAAGGGAAGAATCCAAGAGGAAGAGATGACAATCATAAATGTCTATGCACCAAACACTAGTGCACCCAACTATATAAAACAAATACTAACAGACATTAAAAGCCATATATGCACTAATACAATTGTAGTGGGGGACCTCAACACCCCACTGTCACAAATAGATAGATCAACTAGACTAAAAATAAGTAATGAAATACTAGAACTCAATCGAACTCTTGAACAAAAGAACTTAACAGATGTTTACAGAGTCTTCCATCCCACAAAATCAGAATACACATTCTTCTCAGCTGCACATGGGTCATTCTCCAAAATAGACCACATACTCACACATAGAACATGTTTAAGTAAGTGCAAAGGAATTCAAGTTATCCTCTGTATATTATCAGACCATAGTGCGATGAAATTGGAGATCCATAGCAAAAGAAACTCCAAAAATTTCGTAAACATGTGGAAATTGAACAACACACTTCTGAATAACCAATGGGTCACAGAGGAAATTAAAGAAGAAATCAGACAGTTCCTTCAATTAAATAACAATGACAATACAACATATCGGAATCTATGGGACACAATGAAAGCAATTTTACAAGGGAAATTCATAGCAGTGAATACGCATATTAGGAAAACAGAACGAGCCCAATTAAACAAACTGATGCTGAACCTCAAGCTTCTAGAAAAGGAAGAGCAGGACAACCCCAAAGCTCATACAAGGGAAGAAATTATAAAGATCAGAGGAGACTAAGAGAACGATACAAAAAATCAATGAAGCCAAGAGTTGGTTCTTTGAAAGAATCAACAAAATTGATAAACCTTTAGTCAACCTTGTCAGAAAAAGGAAAGAAAAGGCCCAAATCGATGCAATTAGGAATGAAAAGGGTGAAACTACAACAGACCCAGCAGAAATCCAGATGATGATCAATACCTACTTCTAGAACCTATACGCCAATAAGATGGACAACACAGAAGAAATGGACAGATTCCTAGATACATATGAATTACCAAAGTTGAATGAAGAAGACCTAAAAATTCTGAACAACCCAATATCAACCAATGAAATTGAAAATGTAATTAAAAACTTATCAACTAAGAAAAGCCCAGGCCCTGATGGCTTCCCTGCTGAATTCTACAAGACATTTAGAGAGGAACTGCTGCCGCTACTGTTTAAATTCTTCAATGAAATTGAAAGGGAAGCAATACTCCCAAATTCATTCCTGGAAGCAAGCATCACCTTGATCCCCAAAGCAGAGAAAGACCCAACTGAAAAAGAGAACTATAGGCCAATCTCACTAATGAACATAGATGCAAAAATCCTTAATAAGATACTGGCAAACAGAATGCAGAAGATCATCAAGAAGATCATACATCCTGATCAAGTGGGATTCATCCCAGGGATGGAGGGATGGTTCAATATATGAAAATCAATTAATGTAATACACTATATCAATAGACCCAAAGACAAAAACCATATGATTATCTCCATAGACGCAGAAAAAGCATTTGACAAAATCCAACATGCATTTATGATAAAAACCCTACAAAAAATTGGAATAGATGGTCTCTACCTCAAACTGATAGAAGCCATCTATGAAAAACCAACAACCAATATCATACTAAATGGTCAAAAACTGAAATCTTTCACACTAAAATCAGGAACAAGACAAGGATGTCCACTATCACCACTCTTGTTCAATATAGTTCTGGAAACATTAGCCACGGCAATTAGACAAGAGAAAGAAATAAAAGGAATAAAGATAGGAAATGAAGAAGTCAAATTGTCATTATTTGCAGATGACATGATATTCTATATAGAAGACCCCAAGAACTCCACCAAAAGTCTTCTAGACTTAATAACCAAATTCAGTCAAGTAGCTGGTTACAAGGTCAACACACAAAAATCAATAGCTTTCCTCTACACCAATGACAGACTCACTGAGAGAGAAATAGGGCAAATAGTTCCTTTCACAATAGCATCCAAAAAACTGAAATACCTAGGAATCATCCTAACAAAAGAAATCAAAGACCTCTTCTCTGAAAACTATGGCACTCTGAAAAGAGAGATTGAAGATGATATCAGAAAATGGACAGACATCCCCTGCTCCTGGGTAGGAAGGATTAATATAGTGAAAATGGCCATACTTCCAAAACTGCTATATAGATTTAATGCAATTCCAATTGAGATCCCAGCAGCATACTTCATAGACCTCGAGAAAACAATCCAAAAATTCATTTGGAACAAGAAGAGACCCAGAAGAGCAAAAGCAATTCTAGGTAACAGAGACATGGCAGGGGCTATCACAATCCCCAACCTGCAACTATACTACAAAGCTACTGTGATAAAACAGCATGGTGCTGGCAAAGAAACAGACTTGAGGACCAGTGGAACAGATTAGAAGATGCAGAAACATGCCAGACACACTCAGCCATCTCATCTTCGACAAAGGAGCCAAACACCCTCACTGGAGGAAAGATAGCCTCTTTATTAAATGGTGCTGGAAAAATTGGGTTTCAACTTGCCAAAGATTAAAACTAGACCTATATCTCTCACCATGCACTAAACTAAAATCAAAATGGGTTAAAGATGTAAATATTAAAATAGAAATGCTGAACCTGTTGGAACAGAGGTTAGGTAGAACCCTGGAAGACATCGGTGTAGGAAAAGATTTTATGAACAAAACCTCAGTTGCCCGTGAACTAGCACAAACAATCAACAAATGGGATCTCTTCTTATTAAAAAGCTTCTGCACAGCAAGAGAAACCACCAGCAGTGTGAAGAGACAATCCACAATGTGGGAAAAAATCTTCACCTGCTCTTCCTCAGACAAAAGTCTACTATCTCGAATCTATAAAGAACTTAAAAAGATCAGACCTCCCAAATTTAAAGACCCAATCCAAAAATGGGCATCTGAAATGAACAGACATTTCTCAGACAAAGAAGTAGAAATAGCAAATAAATACATGAAAAAATGTTCAATGTCACTGGTCATTCAAGAGATGCAAATGAAAACAACACTGAGATTCCACTTCACTCCAGAAAGAATGGCTGCTATCATGAAATCAAGCAATAACAAATGCTGGTAGGGCTGTGGGGAAAGAGGAACCCTGCTCCACTGCTGGTGGGAGTGTAGACTGGTGCAAGCACTGTGGAAATCAGTATGGAGATACCTCAAAGAACTAGGACTGGAAATCCCATTTGACCCCGCTATTCTACTGCTGGGGATCCTCCCCAAAGAATTAAAAGAATCATACCACAGTGATATATGTGCACCCATGTTCATAGCAGTGCAGTTTGTAATAGCTAAAACTTGGAAACAGCCCAAATGCCCATCAACTGGAGACTGGATAAAGAAAATGTGTTTTTTTTATAAAATGGAGTACTACTCAGCCATCAAAAATGAGAAATTGGAGACATTTATAGCTAAGTGGATGCACATTGAGGCAATACTCTTAAGTGAAATAAATAGGACACAGATGTGTAAATACTGAATAGTTTCTCTGGTGTGAGAAACTGAAAGTGTAAATAAGGACTAAATGTATAATAGGTCATGTGAAATAGGAAGAAAAGGGGCAAAGGGGAAGGAAGTGGGAGGGCTAAGGGAAAGGAAAGACGGGAATGGGATTAATATGAGAAAATGGAAAAATAGGAACAAAATTTTTGTAAATAGGGAGGGCTGGAGGGGTTGAAGGGAGGGCTGGGCAAGGGTGAAAAATAAGAACCAAGAGAGACTATGTAAAGGTGCAAATTTCCAATGATGAATGTCATTATATTGTATACCTAAAATGTACCAATGATTAGAATGAATAATCGATAATGTAAAATAGGAATAAAAGGTCCAAAGGGGTAGGGGTAGTGGGAGGCACAGGGGAAAGGAAAGAAGGGAAAGGAAAAATGATGAGAAATGGACAAAATGGAAATAAAGTCTTTGTAAATAGGAAAGGGTGGAGGGTGTGAAGGGAGGGCTAGGAATGGGGAAAAAATAAGAACCAAGATGCATTATATAAAGGTACAATTCCCAATGAGAAATGTAATTGTGTTGTATACCTACAATGTACCAATAAAAGAATTTAATACAACAAAAAAAATGAGTATAACCTATGACCAGAATATATAAAGAACTCTTACAGCTCATTAATAGACAACCTAATTAAAATGTAGACATAAGAAGATGACAGCCAGTATAGCACAAGGAATGGTGTGCAACTCTAGAATCAGAAAATTACTAATCAGTGCAATAATAAGATTGAATTATACACTCATTAGGGAGATGAAGTTAAAAGTTTTAAAAGCCTTGTCATGACTTTTTCTTTTGTTGGACTCTTCCCCTTTGCGTTTAATTTGTCACGCCCAATGGATTCATTCTGCTGGGTTTCCTGGGGTTGTGATCCTCATTGTCTTTTCCTAGGATATTGTCTAAAAGTTTTTGGAGTGCCGGGTTTGGTATTCATGAAGTTTCTGGGGTGCTCTTTATCATGAACGTATCTTATTTCTCCATCAATTTTGAAAGATAGTTTTTCAGAGTACATCCATCTGGGTTGGAGGCTGTTTTCTTTTAGGGCTTGAAATACATCACTCTAAACTCTTCTTGCCTTGAGGGTTTGCATTGAGTAGTCTGCTGTGATTCTGATGGGCTTTCCTTTTATGTGATTTGTTTCTTTTCTCTCACTGTTTGTAGAATTTTGTTCTTTTGTTGGATTTCTGGAATCCTATTATATGCCTATGTGTAGATTTTTTTTTTTGATTAAGGCTAGCTGGAGTCCTATATGCCTCACTTATCTGTATGTCAAGTTCTTTTCCCCTCCTTGGGAAGTTTTCAACCATCACTTCTGTGAACAGTTTTTTTTATGTCCTTTGCACTCTCTCCTCTTTCTTCATTGACTCCAATCAGTCTTATGTTATTCTTCTTTGCATCATCTAGCAGCTGCTGGATTGATTTCTCGTGTTCCCTTACAATTTTAAAGCAATTTTTCTTTTCCTGGTCACTAATTGCAATCTTATCTTCTATATGTGAAATTCTATCCTCACATTGGTTCATTCTGCTATGCAGACTTTCGATGGAGTTTTTAATTTCCTGGAAATCTGTTAGTATCTGTTTTATGGATTCCATTTGTTTCCTATGTTGGGATTCCATCATGTTCCTCAGATCCTCTATTTTTTTTACCTGTGTCCTCTCTAGATTTATTAATCATGTCTTGCACCATGAGCACAATCTTTGCTGTTATCTGAGTAATTATTTCTGATTTCATTCTTCCAAGATCCTCTTTTGTTGCCAGTTCAGGGAGTCCAGGTGGTTGAGTATCAGATTGTTCCATCTCGTTTCCTTTTGGCGTTGCTGTAGGTGATCTGGAAGTCTTGTTTTTGAGGCTTGTTTACATGTCTTCTCATTTCCACGGTGCGGGCGGGTGGTGTGCTTCTGGTGCCCATGTGGCTCACCTTCTCTGCCCTAGGAGCCTGGGATGGTGGTGGGGAGCCTCCCTCTGGGTCTATAGCCTTTTGTTTTTAAGGTATCTCTGAGTATATGGTCACCTGCATCAGCCTTTTCTTCTAGTTCTGATACTCCTCACATTGTTTGCCCCTGTTCCCCATACTTTCAATAGAATTTTTTATCTCCTGGATTTCTGTTTGGTACCCTTTCATGGACTCTTAATTACTTGCTTAAGTGTTATTCATTTTTTTTTTATCATTTTGTGTAGCTTAGCTAGCTTTTTATTGTGTCTTCTGTAAGCTCACTGATTGTTTTAAGTACATTATCTGTTTAGATATATCATCTTTGAGTTACGCTGAGTGCCTTGTTGATCTTTTTTTTTTTGTCTCCTCCTTTGTCATTTTGTATAATCCAGCTCTTTGGCTCTTGATTTGCTCCCCATCAAAGCCCCATGGATCAGCTTTGGGGAACTGGGAATTTGGGGAGGCATTTTATTACCTTTTCTCCTCATATTTCTTTGTGAGTGTGTGTGGGTGCTGAGATTTGCAGGTCAATTATAATAGAAAGGCTTTGTTGCTAGTATGAAGATCTCTTTAATGTCTCCTTTTTCTGGGCATGGCTAGGTATAATTGGTTGGGGGTTTTTTTGCCTTTGTTCTAAGATCCAACCACTCCATTAATTTGGGAGGGTACAGTGAAATTGGCTCAGCACCCAGTTCTCTGGAAATGAACTATAGTATTATGGATGACACAAGACAAACAGATATTTGCATACAGTAAAAACCAGTTATTGGCAACAGCTATGCTACTTTGGCAATTCTAACACAATCAGCAACAATAATAGACTCAAAGACAGACTAGATAGTGACATGCCATATGAACCAATAGAAGCTGCACTGGTACGGCTACACTGTATCACCTATAACCCTAGAAAAGAGATCTACAATTACAATTTAGACACAAAGAAAAACCAAATATTGACACGCAATAAATATCTACTAGATGCAATGGGTATGTCACAATTAACAATAGAAAAGAATTCAGCAATAATAGCACAGAGTTAACTAAATATCTAAAGATTAATAGAGCTTAATAGTAATACTACTAAAGATGGAATGGGTGGAGAATGAAAAAAGTAAAATTTGAGAAATAAAAATGAGGAAGAGGAGAGAAGAGCAAGATAAAGTATCTTATTAAGGGATAAAATAAAATTAGTAGAATTAGATAAAAATAACAGAAAAGAACAAAAAGGAAAAAAAGAAAGAAGAAAAAAAGCAAAGGAAGAATCCCAAAGCCCAAAAAAACTATTGAAGAATTTTAAAAAGGTGAGTGGGACCCCAAAAGAATTCCTGTATGTTTTTGAATGTGTGGTTTCTTTCCAGAGTCTGTAGTATTAGAATCCACCAGATAGGGAGAGGGATAGTGAGTCATTGCTAAAACTAATTTTGTTTCCACACTCACATGTTTTGAATCCTGAATCCTGTCTTTCCCACTGGGCATGGTAAGTCAGTGGTTTCTCCTTGAGGGATATATTCACTCCAGAAGCTCTGTCTGTGTTCTTCCATGTCTCTAAATCACAGCTTTCCCCTGTAGGTTTGTGATATGCACCAAACCCCACTTCAGAGGCCCCTCTGTCCATACATACCAGGGTATACCAATCATGCAAGCCAAAGCATATTCCAGCTCCTGTTGGCAGAAGGGAAAAGCAAACAGATTACTGAGTGCTATGTGATGTACACAGTAGGGTGGGAGTTCAAGCAGATCACTGGACTTAATGGCAGGACTTTCAGACCCAGCCTCCTTGGAAAGCCACTGGCCTGGCTTCTCACCACAGAGGCCAGAGCCCCAGGTTTTTCTGGCTTGAGTTTAAACTTCTTGGGTGGGGGTATATAGCTAGCCCACACCCCCTTTGTGACAGTCCCTTGTGGCTGTCTCCCTCTTACTCACTGTGGTAGGGTGATACCAGAAACCCCGAAGTACTGTATAGTTGTTCTATAACTCAGTATTAACCAATTAACCCCCTCCCAAAATGGGTCCTGATCAAACCCTCTCAAATATGGCAGGTGCTGTACTGGATTTCTTTTCCAACTCTAGTCTGCCAGGTTCAGAGAGTCCCTTTCAGAGTAAAAGCCCACCCTGCTTTTGCAGTTATAGTCATAGGCTTTCCTTAGGGTTGGGCTTCTGGCTCAGTCTATTATTTCTCCCTGGAGCAGCTGACCCTCTGCCCGCTTACCTTGTGTCAGTGGAGACAGGAACCCCTCCCCAGGAACCAGGGTTGTCTTTCTGGATTGCTTCACTCATTTCTTTGTGTTGTGCTCTGTTTCTTCAGCTTCTTGTTTCTAGTTTTCCTGTTATCTCCTTTGGGTTTCTTAGAGATCTACTTTTTTCCTCTTCACCAAGTTGTTGTTTTCCAGGTGTATCAGTTCCAGGTCCCGGAGAGGGTGTATTTTGTTGCCAGTCTCTCCTTGGCCATTTTTCATCAACTGGCTAGATTTCTTAACTGTGAAACTTATCAGAGCCTTTAATGGTCTAATGTGGCTTTTGACTCCTATAGAGGACCTAGGATCCAGCTGTTTGCAAGTCCAAGCGTAATGAACATCTATAGATGGGAACATTCTGTTCTGTGAACAGCATACATTTCTGAAATAATTTCATCAGGGAAAGGATAGTACTTCTCAGGAGACCTATTTAAAGATGGAACTCCAAAAACCTTTTAAGTATAATGGGCACCATGAAAATAATGCCCAAGTACAACATATATCAAACAAAGATAAGTAACATCCTCTGAGGGAGCCTCCTGCATAGTGGAGTTCAGGCCTATTAGCTCTGCAAACAGCCAGGTTTGCTGACTCTGGCAATGTCATTTCTATCTGAAGATTGCATGGTGGAGTTTTATGAATGAGATCTCCAAGGACATTAACTTATACTGAGCGTGGTTTTCGGTTGTTTTGCTTTTGTAAATTTTGCTTTGATGTTTGGGAAGCTGAGTTTAATATATTGTCCACCCCTAACAACTATATAGAATTTTAGGTTATTCATTTGGACTCTTGATTTCATTTCTTTTTTTTCCATTTTTCTTTTTGTCCTAATTATTTTAAAAATATTTTTCTATTAGCCTTTGTTTAACAAAACCTTTTGTGAAAATAAGTCAACTCCACATTGATGCATAGTTCCTTTCTCAGAAGCTGTCAAGTGTTTTGATGGATCAGATGTCCACTCTCTGTGAGCTTCTGTGGATTGTCCTTGCATGGGGAATGAAGATCTCTATTGTGATGATGGATTGGAACATGATACTGCTGGGCCAGGGATTTAGCTCCGTTGTGCCACTCCTGCTTTGCAAGCGCAAGGTCCTGAGTTCAATCCCCAGAACCAGAAAAAAAAGCCCCAAGTAGAATATGGAACTAAATATAAATCCCCCAAACTCAAAACTTCTGAAAAGAAAATATAAGGGAACATGACATGACACTGCTTTCTGGCTCTATGATACACCAGGCTATTACACCAGGCTTTTTCATGTAAGGTTGATTGATGGTGAGAAGTAGACCATTATTTTGTGCTTTATGGTTTTCCCTAAATTTAAAGTTTGTTTACAGGCTTTAGAAAAACAACAATAACAAAACAAAACAAAACAAAAATCTTTAAATGATCACCCAGCTCCCAGCATGATGCTTTACCAGCATCTTGTAGCATTCTCTGTCCCTGCCTTTGTAAAGCCCTTGTTAAATAGCTCCTCACTGGAGTTTGGAAGTTATGGATGGTTCTGCTTTTCTTTCCTTTTGGAGGGTGGGGTGGTCATCTTTGATTTTTGCATCCTTTATCCTTGTGTTAGTTTGCTTCACAGGCCTTTTGAATTTTGCAACATTATCATCAGTTCATTCCTAAAGTCAGATAATAGAGGAATAAAAATCAACTGACAATAAGGAAAGTCCAAGTTTGAAACTGCTGACAGAAACCTAAAATTTCGAGGCTCACTATTCATCCAGTCATTCAGATATTCACATTTCCTTCCTTACTCCCTGTCTTCTCTTCATTTAGCAAATATGTCTGTGTTAGCACTGGGAGTGGTGGCAAATAAAGCAGACAGGGTCACTGCCTTCATGAAAGCTTATAATCCGTCTTATTGCAAAGGACAGTGAAGGAGATTTCAATCAAAGAGAAATGTACTTACATAAATTCTTTGAATTTCAGAAAATGAAAGAAACTATAAAAACATCTGATTTGTATAGAAAGTACTGCCTCCTTCAAGATAGTTTCATCCAGGAAAATCCTTGGCTTCCTCTTGAAGTTTGACACCAGTGTATATGCCCTTAGCATTGGACAAAGAGAAATGACAGTCAAATATTGGGACTTCTGATCATTGAGGAAATAAATACTTTCATTCTGCTTTGTTTCCCAAAGTAAAAATAGGTAAGGGCCGGGGATTTAGCTCAGTGGTTTTGCTGCCTGCTCAAGCACAAGGACCCGAGTTCGATCCCTGGTACCAAAAAAACCCAAACCAATACAAAAAAAAGCCAAAGTAAAAATAGGTATTTTAGAAAGACTTCTGTTTGGAAAAATTTTGCTAAATGAGACCTGATTAAACTAAAATCTTTGACTAACCAGAATGTCCTATTAATTCAATTTGTTAACTGAAGCTATATGAAACAATCTAAGAAAAAATTTACTGATTAACTCAAGGTTGGGGGAAAAAGTGTAGTGACAGGTTTATAATGAGTGGTTGTTGGATGTGTCTACTTCCCCTATCAAACTTTTTGATTCATTATTTTTCCTCCGCAACATCTAGCATAGTGCTCAAGGCACATTCTTAAATGTGTTGAATGGCATTTTTTTGGGAGAGCCTTGAGAACCATCCATAGAATTCCTACTTTTCCAATACCAGACTGTGGAAAAACCTTCCAAAATATTTGGTCTTAATATCCTGTAGGTTGTATTCTGGGTTTGTCTGATGTCTGCAAAACCCAGTCTGAGGCACAATCATCTACAAGAGTTTCCACACTCAGACCTTCACCCAATAACCCAGCCATGTGGTCTCCAAGAAGGGTGTAGAGGTGATCCCTGGCCTAAGCATAAAGCTGTTTCTCAGCTTCTCTTCACTCTCCATGGATACTTTTTTTCCATAAAATAGTTCATTTTTTCAGTCTTTTAGTACCCTTCCTACTAGATCTCAGGTATGTGCAGTCATTCTCACCAAGATGGACAAAGAACATCCAAAATGTCATCTCTATAGCCTGATGGGAAATTCTTCTTGGGCAACTTGATTACTACCAAGAATCCCAGTATATGTTAGCTTTTCTGTTGCTAGAATAAAATATCTGACATACCCAACTTAAAGGAAAAAAGATTTATTTTACCTCACTGTTTCAGACCATGCTTGGCTGGCTCCAATGCAGGGACATCATGGCAATCATGGTGGAGGTGCTGCTCACCTAATGGTACCCAGGAAGCAGAGCATTGAGGAAGAGCTAGAGAGGAGGGGACTGGGGATAGGATAAACCCTTCAAAGTCTTGCCTCTAGTGATCTACTTCCTCCAACTAGGCCCTACCTTCTGATAGTCCATTCAGCCAATGAACTCATAAATCCATTGAAAACATTGGAGCCTTGATAATCTAGTCAGTCTCTAGGCACCTTCTCCAAACATTGCTATAGTCCTGGGAATCAGATTCTCAACATATGAGCCTTTGGAGGACACTTCACATTTAAATCATAACACAACATATTGGAAGATTTTGGACCAAAATATTGAGGTTGGGAATTTCTATTTCAAGGTTCTGAATTCCAGGTAAAGGTGGGCCTCACCAATTAGAAATAAGCCTGAAGCAAGAAAAATAGTATGACAAAAGTCCATCATTAAAGCAGAGTACAGATAGCAGGGATGTGGTGGTATAAGCCTGTGATCCTAGCACTTGGGAGCGTGAGGCAGGAGGATCACTGTGAGTTCAAGGGCAGCCTCGGCCTTGTTTCATGCTGAGACCCTGTTTCAAACACAAACAAACAAACACAAAAACAGAGCACAAACTCCAGAGCTGGTACAGAGTGCTTCTCTTTGGATTACCCAAATTTCTGAGAACAGGGTGGTACATCCCAAGGTGGTAACTGGGAAAAAATTCCCAGGGCTCTTGGCTTATAACAAAAATAATTGCTGAGAAAATGTCAGGTGCCTCTAGTCTAGTATTTGGCTTGTAATTGTGTGAGAGTGTATAATGTTTAGTCAAAATTATGGTGTACAATATGTTCTATTTATTTAGTCCATTGTTTTTCTTATTTGTTTTTTGTTGTTGTTGAGACAAGGTCTTGCTGTATAGCCCCATCTGGCCTCAAACTCGCAGTGATCCCTCTGCCTCAGCCTCCCTGGGGCTGGGATTACAGTGCATACCACCATGTCTTCTTATTCTTTTAGTTGAAAATTTTCTCTTCTTTTTGGCTTAGATAACCTTGGAAGGTTCTATGAGATAACTTGGGTGACCCAAGGCATTTTTTAGTGTGACTACAAAATAGTTTTGTTCCTTTAAATATTCCGTTCTGCATTATTTGTGGCAAGAACTTCAACCAGAGTACACTCATCCTTAACACACTTAGAGCTTTGTGCAGCTCTTCTCCCAAGAGTTGAACTGAAGATGAGATAGTGCTTGGGGAATTGTAATAATTCTAGAATATAAACCCAAGGTAGATTGTGAAAAGACGTGCCATTCTGGTCATTGTCAGAGTAATCTAAAGACCTCCTAATGCTGAAAGCCTGGTTTAGTTCACACATCACAACCAGTAGTCCTTAGACTCAGTGCTGCTTTGGAAAGAAATGGACTTGTCCATTGTGGATTGCGTGGGTTCATCCTTGTTTGTAGGAACCAAAAAGCCTTGGGGAACTAGAAAAAAGAATAAACACCAGGTTCAGAGAAAGGCCTTCTGCTCATAAAATGAGTGTCATGGTTTGGGTCTAGATGTCCCCCCAAAGCATCATGTGATCATTTTTCCCAGGTGGCTGAATCTAGAGTGTGTGATGCTGGGACTAAGGGTGTGTGATTACTAAACCACTACACAGATTGATTTGGCACCACCCTAACCCTGGTAGTCTGGATAAAATAAAAGGGGCAGAAAAAAGCTGTGAAGTTTCCTTGTTACTTTTGCTACTATGTGGGCGCCATGAACTGTTTCTCCTCTGCAATGCCCCTCTGCCATGTGCCAACCTGCCTTGGAGCCACCTGATTATACTCTAAAACCTCTACAAACTTCGAACTAAATAAACCCTTTCCCCTTTAACTTTGGGTGTTGGGTATTTTGTCTCAGCAACAGAGAAATGTAGGGAGTTAAACTGCTCTTTCTGTTTAACTTATACATTTGATAGTCAAGAGGTTCAATGAGTTAATAGCTTCACTGTTTTAGGAAGAATGAGAGTAATTGCCCAGGGCAAAAGAGAAACCCCAGAGGATATGGAACAGATAAGGTGCATCCTAAGGAACTGGAGTGGGAACTCAGCTGTGGGTTCAGATCCTAACTGTGCTTCTTACAGACACTGTGCCCCTTGGAAAATGACTGTCTTCTCTGAGTTGTAAGGTCCTAATTTTCAAAATAGTGTTTGTTTCTCATATCTCATAGCATAAAGTGGGGCAGGCATTGAGGCAGGAAGACAGGGTTTGGCTACAACTGGTTGAGAAAGGAGATGGGAGGCGATCCCCAACAGATGCACAGAACTATTCCTAAAGCCCTGCACATGGAATTCTCACGAGAACTTGAGCAGGGTTTTGATAGGATGGCCTGGAGCGGACGCCAGCATGGAAAATATAAAAAAGGGATGGTGGCCATTAAGAGTTCACTATCGTGTCTCTTCACCATAACCTACCCTATGCTGTAGGATGTATCTTTAAAAATTTTTTTCCTCTTTTTTTCCTACTCTTACTCCAAGCTTGCTCTGCAGAGCCTGTTTTTTTCTACCTTTAATAAATGTGAAACTTTGCTGCCATTCATGCTTGTTTCCTTCAAGTTTTTGTTCAGAACAGAAAGAACTGAAAAGTCACCTCTAGAAGGGGGACTCCAGCACCCCAAAGGCTGGAAACAGCATGGTCTGGGAGTACAAATTAGTTGTTCAGTAAATGACTACTTATTATAGCGAGAAATAAGAGAAAAGTGAAAGGGGGACTTTTGTAGAGGCAGGAAAGAGGCCCAACTAGTGCAAGGAAGAGAAGAGGTTTCATTCAAAGCACAGTCTCCTATGTTTTGCTTTTTAAATGAAATCTGTGACCACAGAAGGGCAAGTTTTTCATTTCCCTTTGGGGTATGTAGCAGTGCCCCTTGATATTTTAGGGTGTTTTAGCAAAGAAACAAAAAACAACGAAAATCATTTGGAACAGCATCACCTGGCTGTTAAAAGATTTGTTTTGAGGACTTCTCTGAAATTATTGGGTCTGAATTCCAAGAGACCACAGTCACATCATTGCCAGGTCTGTTAGAACTGTGCTGATCTCATGCCTTATCAGTCAAGGGAGGCTTCTGATCTCTGGCTGATGTTTGGCTGTGACAGAGGCCCCTGGCAGGGGGAAAGTAAGGACATGGTGTGTTCCCAGCACAGACTTGGTTGCATAACAGGTAGCTTTAGCAGGAGGCACTATAACTGTTTCAGTGAGCCTTGTGGACTCCATACCAGAGGCCAGCAGATTAATTTGCAGGCATTTGCTAACTCCATTTCTCCACAGGCTTTAGGGATGAACATGTACAGCAAATGGCTTGAAAAGGAATTGCACCAATTGGTACTGCTGGCACATGGCCCCTTTGCAAGGGTCACTGGCACAGATCCTGATGCACCTCCCAGTGCTCCTGAGCTGACACGGGGTGATTTTGACAGAGCCTGATCTCCTTTCTCATGCAATTTACAGTGGCCACTCCTAACCACCCAGGGGAAGCAGGTGCCTAACAATCCACCCCCACCCCCACCCCCTCACTGCATCTTTGCCTGGTCTTTCCCACAGTGCTCTGCACTCTTGAGCCCAACACACAGCTAAAGTGGTTGGAATGTGAGGAAGGGGAGAAAATTATTCTTTCTCCAAGAGAGAAAATGTCAATGTATTCAGCACACATAACCCCTACATACTATTAACATTCACCAAGTGCAAACTCAAACAAAAAAATCACCAAAATTAGATGGGAAGGTATCTGAAATGTCACTTTAACACACGGCAAATATGGAAAACTCTGACAATTTGACTTCCTGTAGATCTAGACTATCAAAACTGGCTTAAAATCTCAAGATGTTCAAGGCTGAATCACCAATTAAAATCAGTAACAACAGTGAATTTGCCCAGACTCAGATTTCCTCCTTGGAAACAAAGAGGCCCCAAATCCAAATCTTTTTCATTTGACAAAAGTGATAAGGAATTAATAGGAATACTTCTACTGTTGAAAAGAGGTCAGAGCAAGAACAGCAGCCAAGATCACCAGCAAGACTTGCTGGTTTCTGTTTTAATTCAGAACAGCTCAAGTCATGTGCTCAGGACTAAAGTGAAATGAATTAGCAGGGTTGGAGTGGAAGTCCAGAGGCAAGAGTCCTTGAACCATCAGCAGCTGGAGGGTCGATGAAAATTCAATGACTATTTTAGCTAACCAACAGCAAGTAGAACGTAAAGTCCTCTGCTTCCCAGTACTTTCTACCCTTCCAGTTGTTTATTTATTTATTTTGCAGTGCTGGGGATTAAACATGTGGCCTTTGCACTGACTACTCAGCCGTTTTTCCCCTGAGACACACAGCCACACCTAGCTGATATCATCATTGCTTTGCCACATTGTTTATTTCATTATTGATATGTGTTAGCTTTTCATCGCTCAGACAAAACACCTGACAAGAATAACTTAAAAGAGGAAGGGTTTATTTTGGCTCACAGTATTAAAGGTTTTAGTGTGTATGGTAGGCTGTTCCCAACATGGAAACACCATGGCAGAAGGGCATGGTGGAATAATGCTTCTTACTTTGTGGCAGCTGGAAAGAAAAGTGAGTATATCCTAAAAGGCATGCCCTAGTGACCTGCTTTCTTCAACTGGGCCCCACCACCTAATAACCCCGTCAGTGCCCCCATCATCCAGTTACCTCTCTAGGTTCCATCTCTGATTACTGCTTCATTGGGAATCATGGTTTGTGGAGTCTGGACTTGAACTTGGGCAGCTGGCTCTAGGGTCCATTGGACTTTTTCCTTGGTGATGAGAATTGAACCTGGGACCATGCCAATGCTGGGCAGCTCTCTACCCCTGAGCTACCCTCAGTTCTGCATTGGGAATCAAACTTTCAATACATGAGTCTTTTGTAGTCTCATGCCCATCTCATAATGGAAAATGCATCCAGGCTATCTGTAAGAGTTACTAAAGTCTCAACAGTTTCAGCATTTCTCAAAAGCCCAATGCCAAAGTCTTCTCTGAGACTCAAGACTTATCTGTGAGGCCCCAATAAACAAAAAAGCAAACAAGTTACAAAATCTCAAAATACAATGGAATGGAGTAAACATTCCCATTCCAAAAGGGAGAAATAGGGGAATAGAAAAGAATTGGACCAAAGCAAGGTTGAAATCTTATAGGCACAATATTTACTGTTTGCATTCCTATCAGTATTTTGGTTTTCTGAACTCCCTGTAGGATTGTCCATCAAGCCCTGCCTACAGCTTCAAGGCCTTCTTTAGTCCAATTCACCAAACTTTTCCAGACTTCTCACACAAACAAGTTTCAAAGGCTTCTGAACCACACAAGTCAGGTATAGTCACAGCAATGACCCAACTCAAGGTACCAAATTTCTGTGTATTCATCACTGGGACAAAATACTTAACATAAACAATTTGAAGGAGAAAACGTGTGTGTGTCTGTGTGTCTGTGTGTGTGTATAAAATTGATACTGGGAATCCAACTCAGGACCTTTCACTTGATGCCAGGCAGGCATGGCAACACTGAGCTACATCTCTGGCCAGAGAAAAGGTATATTTTGACTCATGGTTTTGGAGATTTCAGCCAATGGTTATCTGACTCCAAGGTAGAAACATCATACTGAAAGGGCATGGTGGAGGAAAGTTTCTCATCCCATTATAGTTGAGAAGTCCTGTGAGAAGAAAAAAACCAGAAAGGAAGGAGTGAGGGGCTGTACACCTTTCAAAGGCATGTTCCAGTGACCTACTGTGTTTCACCAAGAAAGACCTATCTGAAAAATAATCAGCCTGACTTGAATACTAGAGATCAAGAATACCAACCCAAATCATCCTATCTATGCCCTACCTGCCTTACTGAGTAGCCATGGAGCAAGAGAATAGTGATGGCAGGTAAGGTAAGGATAGACTGGTTTGAGCGGGCATTTTTGATCTCTAGTTTTCAAGGCTGATTATTTTCCAGCTAGGCCTTATTTTTGAGGAAAGAGGGTATTTTCTCAACTTGGCTCCCTTATCTAATAGCCCATTCGGTGTCCTCATGATCAAATCACCACTCCAGGCATCATCTTCAATCATTGCTGCATTGGGGATCAAGCCTTCAATACATGAGTCTTTGGAGGATTCATATTTAAACCATAACACCATCCAGCTATCTTATTTTTGCATGCATTTCAAAGTAAGTTGAAGATGCGTGAATACTTCAACACGCATGTCATCAATTAAAATTCAAAATTTGTTTCTAGTTTTTTTTCTCTTGTGATAAAATTTACAGAGGATGAAATACAAAACTCTTAATTGTATGTTAGCTGTTTGGCAAATACATGTATCTACATGACCCAAACAGCTGTCAAAATACAGAGCAATACTATCTCCAGAGAGTGTTTCTTATAGACCTTCCAGGTAATACTGGCCAGTTCTCCATTCTTGTGCTCCAACACATAAGCATCCATTGTATCTATACTTTGCTTCCTCCATGGCTGTTTTTTTAGTCCTGGGGCTTCACTCATGCTAGGCAAGCACTCTACCACTAAACTAGAGCCCCAGCCCTCCACCGTGGATTATTCTCATCATGTATTAAATATGTACTCTTTGTTCACTCTGAATAGTATTTTTAGATTCACCAGTGTTGTGTGTACTAGCAATTCATTGTTTTTAAATTAGGGAGTGGTATTCCATTGCTTGAATGTACCACAATTTATTTATTCTTCTGTAGATCCATTCCTGGACTTTTCCCAAGTTTTGGATAAGACAAATAAAGCAGCGAAAACCATTCTTGTATATATTTATGTACTGTGCATGCATGTGCTCACATGTGTTTATGTGTACATTATCTTTTGTTTTTCTTTCTCATGGATAAATAAATACCTAGGTGTGAGATTGGTGGGCCATAGAATAAATGTATGTTTAACTTTACAAGAAATTTTAAGACCTGCTTCTAGGAAATTGCTTTTGCTCTTAACAAGATCTCCATGAATGAAAGGGCCCTTTTCCTCTGCGCAAGGCTGGATCTTGAAACTGCTATAGCTCTGGAGACAGGGCTGGCACAGAGAAAGGCCTCAGCTCATCATTGAATACGGAAATAACCAACTCTAGGACTCCCCTTCTTGGACTTTGTGTGTTGTGAGTTAGTGAATTTCCTTATTATGTATGCATGTTTGAGTCAGAGATACTTTGTTTTTTATTTGACAGAATAGTTTATACTGGGGATGAACCCCAGGCTAAGCTAATGCTCTACCCCTGAGCAACAACCCCAAGCACTTTTATTTTGTTTTGAGACAGTCTCACTAACTTGTCCAGGTTGACCTTGAATTTGTGATCCTTCCTTAGCCTCCCAAGTAGCTGGCAGGCATGTTCCACCAAACCCTGCATAAAAATATTTTTATAAACCTTAGTGAAGTATCACACACAGAAAGATAGTATCGATTATTTTCACAAACTGAATATACCCTAGTAGCTGGCCTCTAGATCAAGAATCAGAGCATGACCAACATAGGAACTCCTGGGCCTGGGATTTAGCTCCATGGTGCCATGCCTGCCTGGCAAGTGTAAGGTCCTGAGTTTGATTCCTGGTACCAAAAAATAAATAAATTAATTTTAAAAGATAGGGTATCCTTGAGGAAATGAGGCTGTATCACATATCACACAAATTAGAAGTAAAAAAATGAAACTGAAGATCCAGATGGGTCCACTGGTAAGCTCTACTAAACATTTAAGGAAGAAATTACACCAATTCTCTACGAAATTGAAATTACACACCCCTCACTTTTCCTCAAGGTATCTTTTCATTTCCTGGGTTCTCTCTTCTAAATTTCCTCTTGTAGCTACTTTAAAAAAAAAATTGGTTTCTTTTCCCAGTTCTCTCTCCAAGTTCAGTCTGCACACTTCATTTAGCAAGGCAAAAACTCCGAGCTAGCTGAAATTGTTATCACTGGATTTTTGTCATGTGGTCCTGCATGCAAGGGGAGGGAAGTTGGGAGAAGGCACAATTATAATAAAGTAGCCTTGCAAAGTCTTTATGTCCCCTATCAAACAGGTTGTAAAATTGCAGTTTTTAGTTGTGTCACTCACCAGCAATGCGACTTTGGACACTGGGCTATTTGAACCTCAAATGTTATTTCATTTGTAAAATAGGTAGAATGATAGTCACTACCTTATATGGCTAGGGAATTGAGTGTAAAGGGCATACATAGACTAAAAGGGTTGGAGGTAGCAAGGATTATGTTCTAGGGCTCATGGGACAGCTTCTTTCCAGTTTTCTCTTTAATCAAGAAGAAGGCTGGGGTTTTAGCTCAGTGGTTCTGCTGCCTGCCTTGCAAGCACGAGGACCCAAGTTCGATCCCCCGTACCAAAAAAAAAAAAAAATCAAGAAGAAGACTCTTCCCTTCAAACTCTATTAGCTGAAGGACTAAAAATCACAGACCCAGATGTGCTCTTTGTCTGGGTTTGAAGGCATAGCTGCTTGTAGATGTAGATGCTGGGGGAGAGTAGGGTTAAGAGCATCATCTGGGTTTTTGCAGTTTATTGGAGGAAACACGTTCTTCTCTAGAAGTCAATCAAATCATAAGTTCCCAAATTAGAATAAAGTTTCAGCAATTATATATGAACATGGAGTGAGAATAATCTACAAATGCAATTTTTGTCTTTTATTATAGGACAAACTACCCCTGAGCAGAACTCATGTGAAAAAAAATGTAGCAGTAAGACTCATAGACTATAATAAACCAACTTCAAGAGTAAGAATTTGGAGTGGATCAGAAAAGACTCATTGGCAGATGCTGACACTGAAAGATACTTAAACTAATTGGATATTCAATTGTATAGAAGTATTTCCCAAATTTCATCCATTAGCATATAGTTGACACAATTTTCCCATCACACTGTTTATCATTTGTATTGTGATTTAACTACAGTTTTCCTTTAAATTATTTCATTAAAATTTACTTTAGTCTCTATATTTTGTATTTCTAAGCACATCAAATCAATATATAATAATCAAAAGGTGTGGCCCCTGAAAACTTTATCACCTTTTGTAAAATATCTTTGTCTATTATTGTCTTTACAGATATTTGAGGATTCTCAATCAAATTCAGTGCATAATTTTCACAAGGTCTTGATTTATAGAACCTCTCCAGAAATGTTTAGCAGAGCTACCCAAGTCAGATTCTTTTTATCCAAACCCACTTTCACGTTCTTTCTCATGTCAGAAAAAAGTACCAACTTCCTCTTGTCAGCTCTCGAGTCCAAAAATCTTTAGAAGCAGTTTTGTTTGTTTGTTTGAGATAGGGTCTCGCTGTGTAGTCCAAGCTGGTCTTGAACTCATAGTGATCTTCCTATCTCATCCTCAGCCTCCCAAAAGCTGGGATTTCAGGTGTGTGCCACCACACCCAGGAGCTTTGAAACCTTTTTGGTTTTTTTTGGTACCAGAGATTGAACTCAGGACTTTGCGCTTCTAAGGCAGGTGGCCGCACCACTGAGCTAAATCCCTGGCCCTTGGAATCATTTTTGATTCATGTTTCTCCCTCATCTCCTAAACCCAACAGGAAATACTCTTGTCTCTGCCTTCAAAACATTGTGACCACTTCCCACCATCTCCACTTCCAGTCACGCAGTCTAAATTTCTTGCTTGAATATTACAAAATGTTTCCAAATTTCTGCTTCTAAGCTTTTCTCCATGCAGTTTGTGTTCTGGATAGGATCTAGGGGATAAAGAATAGCTTTCTAGACACTTTCTAGAAGCCAGATCATGCCACTGTTCTGCTCAAAAGTCCCTAATGACTTCTGGTCACATTTGGAGCAAAGTCTAATGTCCTTACCTTGACCCTGACCCTTCTTTGCCTCCATCCCCTACACCCTACTTTGCCCATCTTGACTACTTAGCCTACCGCTCTTTCTTTCATGCTTTCTGCTCAAGTCATCTTGTTTGTAAGGTGGAATTATAAGCTTGATATTGTCTTCATTTGGATTAAGAACTGCCTAGCAGGCTAATAAAGCATGCCCCTGGGTGTGTCTTGTTGTGGCTTTGGTTACTATATATCAGTGGTGGTGAGCCTTTTAGAGACCAAGTGCCCAAACTGCAACCCAATACCTACTTATTTATCGCAAAATGCCAACACTGTACTGTAACCTGATGCTTAGCTGTTGGGGCGATGCAGAGGTGAATTGGCTTGTGTGCTAAGAGAGAGGGCTCTGCATGTCCACTGTGGCATGTGTGCCATAGGTTTGCCACCACTTCTATATACAGTCTCTCTCTGCGATAGTTAACTAATTGAGTCAACTTGAGTAAGAAATACCCAACTAAATTGGACCAGCATAACTCTGAGTGTGTCTGAATGGATTTACGGAAGACAGAAGATTCACCCTGGGTGTGAGTGGCACCAACCAATGCGGTTGTCATCTGAATGGAATGAAATGGAAATTAAGAAGGAAGGCTTGCTTCTGTTTCTTTGGAGGAGCTCCAGTCTTTGCCTTCACCTTGGGGATCATCTCCTGGCTTCCAGCACAGACTCTTCAGCCTCCTGATATGGACTTGCCCAGGACATTGTTAGCTCCAGGCCTTCAACTGAATCTTTCAGATCTCTGGCACACAGACAGCCCTATTGCACTCTTCCAAACCTGACTCTGCACGTTGCTCTTGTAACCCTATCTTGTAAATCCTTATATATTTGTATATCTTGCATTAAATCTGTTTCTCTAATAAGCACTGACTGATGCACTCTCCTATTCCTTTCTGGCACTTTCCCTGCTCTGCTTCCTGGCCTCCATGAACTAAATAGCTTTGCTCTGCCATCTCCTTCCACCATGAGATTTCTGCCTGGTAGCTTGATGATCATGTACTGAATCCCCTACAAATATGAACTAAATTAAACTTCTCCTCCTTTGAGTTGTGAGTATTGGGTATTATGTCTCAGCAATGGGAAACCCAACTAATACACTCTGGCCACCTTCTCTTCCTTCAACCCCAAAATGAGGCTCTGTCTGGAGACATTTGTGCTTGCTGCTTATTTTTCTCAGAATGCCTTTCCCAGACACATGACATAACTTTCTTCTCCTTCCCTTCACGTGTCTATTAAAATTTCCTTATTAAAGGAAATTAAGCTATAAAATCAACTTCTGAATTCTTATTTGTTTTATTCTCTTCTTGACACTCAGAACCTAATAGATTATAATTAACTTTGTTTTTTACTTATCTTACTTTAGAATGAAGGCACAGTGAAAAGAAAGACTTTGTTTTGTTTATTACTCTATCAATAGGGCCTTAAAAAGTGCCTGGCAACTAGTAAGCACTTAGTAAATACGTGAATGAATACCAGATTGAGTAAATACTACCTGGCCCTTACTGTTAACATTCTGGTGTCCAAAATGAGCAAAACCAGTTAGGGGCACCACCTTCCCCAGCCCTCCCCTCCACTTATAGATGTGTCTCATGAGTTACATGAGTCTCTTTTTCAGATGTTAAACATTTATCAAAAGCACATTATATAAGGTCTAAGAAGTATAGTGAAACAAAAAGAGGTGGAACTCCAGTGAAACAAGATAATTCCTTATTTTAAAAAAATTCAATACAAACTTAAAAAGGACTAGACAATTCAGGGATATCAGTGGGCAGAATAGTTAGAGAATGCTTCTTGAAAAACATGAAGCCTGTCTTGGGTCCTGAAGAAGAGTTCTCCAGTTATCTCTTGCTGTATAACAAACTATATCAAGCATAGTAGATTAAGTCAATAGCCTTTTTTTTTCTTTAACAGCTCATGGCTTTGTGGGCCAGGAATTTGAGCAGACCTTGCCGGGGTGATTTTTGTTCCATGTATCACTTATGGGGTCTACTTGGAGTTCAGCTAGTGGATGGGCTGGTTTGGAAAGTTAAAGATGGCTTCATCTGCATGTCTGCTGCTTTAGTAGAGATGGTAAGTGGAAGGAAGTATTTGGTTGAGACAATGACCGAAGCATCTGTATGTGGTCCATCACACAGCTTTGGGATTTTCGTGCTTCTTATGAGGTGACTCAGGGCTCCAAAAGCTAGTCTCCCAGGACATATGGAAGCCAAAGGCCTTAGGTGACACAGCTTCAAAAGTTACATAGCATCACCAGTGACCAGGAGACATGGCAGAGACAAACTCAGTGTGAGGGCCTAGGCTGAATACCTGGTTAAGGAGATCAGCCTTTGTTCTGTAGGCAAGAGGTCTTCACACTGTCACGGTTACATATCCCTAAAAGATTTCTTAAAAAACATATTTTCAGGTTGCCATCCAACTCCCATCCCCATAATTTAAAAGTAATTGCAAAGGTCAGCAACTCTCCTCTGTGCGGTCTTTTCCTTTGATGGAGTCTATTTCCATTCTTCCCTCAATTGCCTCCAAGGTCATTGTGGACCTGTCCCTGTAAGTCTGTGCCTGGAGCAGGGAGGATCATGCATAGAGATGGTTTTCTAGGCCAAGAATGGAATTGGTGCATATCCCTTTTGCTCACCCTCCATGTCCAGAGTTCAGCCACATGGCTACCCTTACTTCAGGGAGGCCAGGGAGGGGAAGGGAACACAGACTTTACTGAAGATCTGGAATTCTTGTTATATAACATATGTAAAGCATCCAGTACATTTGCTGGCATTCAACATAGTAGCTGCTATTGTTAGCACCAATACAATCACATATGTGGTCTACTTGTTGTTCTATGTACAGATGGGTTTGCATTCTCTTTTTTAGTGCTTTGAGGATCCCAAGGTATATGCACTTTAGGCAAAAAAGACCCCAGAGCCTAGGAGCCCAATTAGCAGCTAATAATCTCAGCTGGCAGCCCTGCAGCTCCAGTCAGCAGAGAGCAAAGAGAACCTGTGCAGTTAGTCCCCAGCCTCAGTTCCCAAAGGGCTGCATGTCTATTTCATTCTTGCCCTCAACAGTTCATATTATTTTTTATTTTTTGGCAGTACTAAGGATTAAACTCCGGGCCTTCACACTGAGGAACACCCTCAGCCTTATTTTTAATTTTTTTAATGGTTTATTTTGAGTTTCACTAAATTGCTAATTTGCCAGGCTGGGTTCAAGCTTTCAATTCTCCTGCCTCAGCCTCTCAGAGTGCTGGGATTATAGGCGTGCGCCACACCTAGCTAACAGTTCATTTTCCACCAAACACTTGTGCCACACTTGCCTGCTTTGCACCTGTCTTCCACTTCTACTTTCTTTTTTTATTTTTCTCTTTATTAAATTCTTTTATTGGTACATTGTAGGTATACAACACAATTATATTTCTCACTGGGAATTGTACCTTTACATAATGCATCTTGGTTCTTATTTTTTCCCCATTCCTAGCCCTCCCTTTGCCCCCTCCACCCTTCCCTATTTACAAAGACTTTATTTCCATTTTTTCCATTTCTCATCAATTTTTCTTTCCCTTCTTTCCTTTCCCCTGCCCCTCCCACTACCCCTACCCCTTTGGACCTTTTCTTCCTATTTTGCATTATCGATTATTCATTCTAATCATTGGTACATTTTAGGTATACAATATAATGACATTCATCATTGGAAATTTGCACCTTTACATAGTCTCTCTTGGTTCTTATTTTTCACCCTTGCCCAGCCCTCCCTTCAACCCCTCCAGTCCTCCCTATTTACAAAGATTTTTGTTCCTATTTTCCCATTTTCTCATATTAATCCCATTCCCTTCCATCCTTTCCCCTAGCCCTCCCACTTCCTTCCCCTTTGCCCCTTTTCTTCCTATTTCACATTATCTATTATACATTTAGTCCTTATTTACACTTTCAGTTTCTCACACCAGAGAAACTATTCGGTATTTATACATGTGTGTCCTATTTATTTCACTTAAGAGTATCACCTCAATGTGCATCCACTTAGCTATAAATGTCTCTAATTTCTCATTTTTGATGGCTGAGTAGTACTCCATTTTATAAAAAACCCACATTTTCTTTATCCAGTCTCCAGTTGATGGGCATTTGGGCTGTTTCCAAGTTTTAGCTATCACAAACCCACTTCTACTTTCTTGTGAGGTCCACAGCGGACTTTCTTTTGGCCTGAAGAAAAACAGGGACTTGCCCTAGTTTTAAGATTTTGCCCCTTAATTTGATATTCAAAGTGATTCACCAATAATTGGGAAGGCAGTGTCATTTTTCTTCAGAAATTCTAGGCTTCAGGGCCTTCTGCATGGTGACATAGGTGGGATGAAGGGGACAATAAAGACCTGATCAAATACTCAAAGTTTTTGTTTTCTATTTTCTTTTGCCTGCCTTTGATACCTGCTAATCAGGCCCAAAAGGATTAGAAAAAATGAACTTTCCCCCTGGGAGTCTGAGTAACTTCCATGTAGATTAGAATAGGGCCAATACTGCAGGAAGTTGATTTTGTTTTTGCCTCAGAAGTACACCAAGGAAAATTTAAACACCATTGTATTTGCTTCTGCAAACTACCAAGGTGGTTACATGCAGTTAATTTTCTCGATGTCATGCAATCTCTCTAAAAAGCTCCAGACTCTCCCTAGAAGAGAGGGCATCTTCTTTCCCAGAGCTTAACTCACTTATCCAAGATGATCTTCACTTACATCTCTGCACTGATTTGTACTGTAAAGTCTCCTTTCAGTGGTGTGTAGTTGATATGGTGGGGAAAGAACTGAATATTTTCCAAATCAAAGAGGACAAGTCAGTCACTCTGAGAAAATGAGTAACTGCCTTCCAGGTTGTATTTGTGCAGGATTTAAAAATGATAGACTCCAGGTGTGATCTTCCAAGGACGGTGCAAGTTTCATTTCTCAGCAGGCTCAGCAGGGGTGTGTTCTTCCCGACGACGTATGAGTCAGCAGGCAAGTGGTTAAGCTGGTGAGCCTTGGCCTCTGAGAGTTAACCTGCAGTGCTGCTCAGAGCAGTGAGGCAGAGGATACATAAACGTCTAGAGCTCTGGCTTGCCGGGGAATGATACGCAGTTTTGAATGAGCAGCTGCTGCAGCAGGTCTGGGTACGTAGCTTTGCTTTGATTGATAGTGTTTTGTTTCCTCCAGAGAGAACAAAGCGATGGTTGTTCATGTTAGCAAACAAGATCCCCTGGAGAATGAAAAAGAACAGATGTTCATTAGCCTGCTGTTTATGGTGAAAATAAGTATAGGGGTTCAGGGAAGGGGGGCAGCAGATCTTTCACCCTCATTTACAGTTCTCATTGCAGTGGCAGAGCTTCAAAAATTCTATCTCAATTCTGGAGCTATATGGTCAGGTCATTTGAATGTCATTGTTACAGTGGAATTCAAAAGACATTTTTTTTTTTTTTGCTGTTCTTTCTGTAAATCTTCATATCTGGAATCAAAAATATGGATTTGGTTTAAAGAGTTATTTATTGAACTGCTGAAGCCAAGTGGCAGAAATCCATTTTTCTACCACATTTTGGAAGGCAAGATTCAAATCTTTAGATTTAAAGAGTAAACTTCTCCAAATTTACCATATGCCTGAGTGAGAGACACATCACTTTGTATGTGGCCTTTTCTCTTTCTTACAACCTGACAACTTCGATTACACACACACACACACACACACACACACACACAACTGAAATAACCTTCAGAATCTCAGTTTCTTTAAGGAACCTCTTAGATGGACTCACTTGGGTCTTCCCATCACTTTGAATATCCTCCTCCCTCAGCCTCTCACTGTGCTGGGATTAGAAGTGTGTGCCACCATACCTGGCTTTTATTTTGTCACTTAAAAAATATCTGAGACTCAAACTCAAAGTACCCTCAAAGGTTTGGATTTAAAGGAATGCCCAAGGATATGGGAACTTAAATAAACTTTGTCTGGATCTCATTCTATCTCCCTATGACACTGCAATATCAGCCACCAACTAACTACAGGCCATTGTGACTTTTCCTAGGTAGCACCCCTGGCAGATTTAAATGATAGGATATTGGTTGTCAGGGTTAGACCCTACTTAAACGTTACTACTTCCCAGCACAATGATCAAAACTTATTAAAATATCTTGGAATCACCCAAAATATTTTCTTCTCAGTGCCCACAGATTCTCTTATATTAACTGGAATTTCCAGCCAATGGGAGATTCCTTGGTGGTCAGCGATGAACATTTTTTTTTTTTAGTACTGGGGATCAAACTCAGGAGCTTGTGCTTGCAAGGCAGGTGCGGTGTCACTGAGCTAAATCCCCAGCCCATGAACATTTTCACATAAACTAGCTTAATGTCTCTTTAAATCACTTTCCCTGAAGTCAAGAAGGTTTGCCAAGGTGATGAAAATGTGATGAGAGAAAGGAATTTGGAACCCAGGCTCTGAAGGCAGAGGGTTGATGAACAAATAAACAAACAAACAAAAAACCTGGGGCTTTTCAGTAGCGGCCAGTGAGACCATTTGGAGGACACCGAGTCTGGCAAGTGGACAACTGGAAGGTGAGGGCAGAATCTGAAGGCCTTGTACACCGTGGCGAGGATGGAGGTGCTGGAGACTTTAGGAGCACAGGAAGCAGTTGGCATCTCAGGGAATCAAGGTCCAGATCCTCAACTTCCATTTGAACTCCTTTCCAAATGCCCCTATGCCACAAGTCCTTGGAGGCCACACTCCTCTGCAGTCTCACTATGGTGCATTGACCCCATGTGTACACAATTCTCCTGGCATTGTACAAAAGGACGTTTTCAGAACACATTGCTTTAGAGAAGGAGCCTGCAAGAGACAAGAAACCAGAAGCAGACCCAACCTCCTTTTGTCTGTACTCTGTGCCTTGTCTTTCTGACTGTCTCAGAATTACAATTAAGGAGCAGGAAAGTTATTACAGGGGTAGGGTATATATATGAATCCATTTATAGAAAGCAAAAAATGAAGTCAGATGTCTAATATTGTGCTGATTTGGCAGCCTGATCTGGTAATGGAGCTGGTTTGACTAATTAGGTTCTGTGGTATGTATTTTCTCTAAATTTATAAGTTGTTTTTCATGTTCAAGGTTTTGGCCAAGATAGTTAAAATATAGGTACAACTGGGCTGGGGATTTAGCTCAGTAGTTCCGTCGCCTGCCTCACAAGCGCAAGGACCTGAGTTCAATCCCCAGTACAAAAAAAAGAGAGAGAGAGAGGTACAATTTATAGAAAATTAGATAAAACTTTTGCAACTACTGAAGCATATAATTTTTAGATGTCACCTTTAAAACTGTTCAATACAAAAAATTATTTTAGGAGTTTGATGAACAGAAGCTTGCAAAGTAGTGTGTGTTATCCTTGAAGTGAGATGAAACCTGTCAGACAGGAAGTGTTTCTGCCCTTAGACTTCAGCATTTGCTCCTGATCTTGTGGATCCTTCTACTTTCCCCAACTCCAGAGTCCTTGTTCAGACACCACACCAGCAAGATCGCTGCAATTGGAATCAAAGATGTAAGCTCAAATTCTGTGTCTGCAACTTATTAACTCTTTGAACTTCCTTGAGCTTCAGTTGCTTCATTTTTAGCATTGGGATCCTGTGTGCAAACCTCTGGGATGATGCTGACAAGAGAGAGGAATAAGATAGGACTCCAAAGCCAAATTGTCTCTTGGTGTTACACACTCATCGGATAGTAAGCACCATAACAGGCATGTGTAAGAAGCTTAAGAGGAAGACATGGTTTAATAAATTAACTGTGTGTGTGTGTGGGGGGTTCATTCTCATAAATAATATCTTTTTAATATTTGAAATTCACACTGCATTATACCCACTTCCTCTCTCTGTTCCTTCCATTATTCTGTGAGGTGGTTTCTTGGTAGGAGGTGAGCAAAGATATGGTCAGTCCTCATCACTGATGCCAAGGAAAATAGCTGTGATGTGAAGTGATACCTGGAAACCTTGTCTTAGGGGTTAAAGTAGAGATGCCAGGAGAAGACCTGAAAGTTGTCCCAAAGTGGAACCTTCCCCTGACCTTTCTGGGGTGATAATTTGTCAGTCTCTTCATTTCTCCCCTCAGAGAAAAAATATCCACTTCTCTGCTAAGAGCTGAGGTGTGAGAAATAGAACATATCAAATATGTAGTGAAAATGCAGTGTGGAGAAGGAGAAAAGGAACAAAGCTCATCTAGACTACTCCTTGGGTCAAGCACTAGGAAGTTTTACTAGCATTAGAGTGAAACAGGTAACTCTGAAAAGATGGTCATAGAAACTTTGAGGTGGCTGCTTCTCCTTCCTCAGTGTCAAGGTTCCAAAACTGGAATCACCCAGTATTACCGGATCTGACTGTCAGGGGGGAATCTTAGAAGGAAGGGAACTCTGACACCTCAGCTCTCCCTGCAGCAAGGGATGCTTTGGCTGTGACTCTAACTTGTACCATTTAGCTATCTTCCCATTCAGCATGAAGAAATTTGTACCAAATTTCTCTAAAAAGGTACAGTCAGAAAAGCAATTGTATTTATGATTCAGTGAGGCTTCTCTTCACACTTTAACTAAGAATGTCTTCAGCCACAAAACATTTGAAGAGAATGGAAGGTGACCAGATGGTAGCAGCCATTGACACCACTAGAGGGCAGTGCAGATATTGGCACTGGGGTCTGGGAGAGAGGATTTTACAGACAGCCTGTTTCTTGGGACTCTGCCAAGAAAAGACTACCAAAGGCCTCAGAAAACCTGGAGCCATTTTATTTTTCTTATTGTTATCTAATTGGTCTAATTGCCCTTACAGACTAGCCTTGTCTGAGAAGAGCAGGCGACATAATGAAAAACTTCAAAACATTATGACACAAGGCAGAACATTAGCTAGAAATGGTTTCAACATTTACCTGGAGGATCCAGTCTCAATTCCTGCTCAAAACTGCCTCCTCATCTCTAAGCATAGTGTGATCATCTGATGCTGTGCTTGGCAATTCCTCCTTGTGGTTTAAGAGGTGGTTTGCCCAACAATGGTATGTTGTAGGCAGTTCATTTTGGGTTACTAGAGCCAACTGTATACAGATCTTCCCAACTTTGCTTTCAGAAGTGTCATTCTTTGGTTGCTTGAAATTAGCAATCATAGGACTATTTATACCACAGAAATTGGCAAATATTACACACCGAGTCCTGTTGTTTCTGGTGAGCCTGGTCTCAACATTTTTAGCAACACTTCAGTGGCATTACTTCTTGCAGAAAATTCTTTGATAAGGAAGTAATGTGCTACTTTAAGATATTAGGAGAAAAAATGGCCTTAGTAAAAAATTATTTTGTATTGTTAAGTAGAATATTATGATAGGCCCAAGATAAATTTTTGCTAAACAGGAGTACTCTAAGTGTTTGTAAATGGGGAGTGTTCTGGCCAGGTCTCCTTTCCAGGGCTGGGTACAACTTTCCTAAATGTTCAGACTTGCACATTCTGCCAATCAAATCATATACTGTAACTCGATCTTTATGACACTATATTAGTAAGAAATTTATAAGGAAACCTTTGGCTTTCCTTTATAATTTATAAGGAAAACTTTGGGGCTGAAGTAAGGAGTGCTCTACTCCGTTTCCAGCTCCTTTACATTTCTGGGTTACTAGAAGTAGGAACAAGAAATTTGCTGGGGCTAGGAGTATATTTCTGTGTGTAACAGCAAGAAGCTACATAGTGTAGTCACAGAAAATTGAGCTTTGGATCCAGACCAACAGAGAAGAGCCACATCGCGATTTTATATAGATGAAAATAAGTTTATTATAAAAGTACAGCAGATATGAGGGTAGTCCAATAATACGTACCACACAACAAGGCAAGGGACAGGACCAAACATGAAAGGGAATCCTCTGGGGAAGGATCTTGCTGGAGACATGAGATGGAGCCTTTGGCAGGCAAGAGAGAAAATGTCAACATTGTACCCAGTTTGTTACCTTCTTAAGCACTGTGTTCAGACAAAAGTGGCTTGGTGCCAACAGGCCTGCATGTCTTAGAGCAGAGTGCTCAGATTTGGATAAAACCAAGGACACTGTCGTAGCGCACTCGAGGCTGGCTGTCTGTATGTAGCATTGCTTTCCGAGGGAAGAGTCACTTTCTCTGCAGAAAGGCAGCAGCCAAGGCCATTTCAGCAAACATCTGAATGTCGCTGACTCTCATCACTTTTAACCCTTTTAATTGTAGTAGGGTGCATGCTTTGCATGTGCAAGGCCTTGGGTTCCAATCCCAGGCCTGAAGAAAAAAAAAAAAGGAAGAAAAGAAAAAGAAAAAAAAAAGATTTTTGTAAGCCCCAGTATAGAAGGCCATTTGTCAAAGTCCATCTTCCTATCCTTACATACATGAAGACTAGGTATGACTGACATCCAGAGCAGATTAGCTCTAGGGCTAGGATCACTTTAAAGATTGGAGAAGGTAAGAATAAGTAAGCATATCTTTTATGGTAGGCATTCATTCATTTACCGGTTCTTGAACTTCCTTTTCCAGTTAATCTAAATTCAAAAGATTTAGGGCCAGGAATTTAGCTCAGTGGTTCCGCTGCCTGCCTTGCAAGTGCAAGATCCCGAGTTCGATCCCCAGTACCAAAAAAAAAAATCCCCACTGGTAAAAATTTGTGTGTAAATTCAAAAGAATTTTCCTCTTAGAAAATGAGAAGTCCCTATAGATTATAATAATGTGTAAGAAGAATTATTCATTAGCACTTGATAAAAGTGTGCTAAAAAGAAGCAATTGTGAAGCAGTTGTATTTAATAATTGAGTTCATTTAACATGTATTTCTCATAAAATGTATCTTTACAGCAACCTTAAGTAGACATTATTACCGCAGATGAGAGAATGAGCACACAGAAAAATTAAGTGACTTCCTCAGATCAGGGCAGTGCTCAAACTGGTACTCAAAGAATCTTAATCTAGAAGCTATACACTAAACTGCAATCCTTTATTGCTTTCCTGAAAGGAGGATTGCTTAAAATTCAGCTCCCTTACTCTGAACAGGGGTACCCACACTTATTGCATGAAAACTGTCCTGAGCTAGATGTGGTAAAACAAGGCATTTCATAGTATGATCAAGTCTTTCACATGTCTGATAAGTCAGAGCTTCAGATGCAACTGAAGTTGAAAGACAGGTTGCTAAAACAAATTAAGGGCTGAGGGTGTGAGTGCTTGCTTAGATGTACAAGCTAAATGGGGAGGTTCAATCTCAGGCACCAAAACCAACTAACCATAAAACAAACAAAACAAAAAACAAATGGCTGGGATTTAGCTCAGTGTGGTGCCATGCTTGCTTTGCAAGCACAAAGGTCCGGAGTTCGATCCCTGGTACCCGCCCCCCCCCCCCCAAAAGGAAAAAGAAAACCTCTTTTGCATCAGCCTGTCTACCTTTCCTCTTGTTTAGTTCTACTGGGACTCTTGAACAGTGTAATATTTCCATGGGAAATAAGAATGGGCTTCTCTCCCATATGCACTCTTTCAATGCAGATGAGAATTTTTTTAAAATTCTTTTATTGGTACATTTTAGGTATACAATATGTTTACATTTATCATGGGGTGCTTGTTACCTGTACATGAAATATCTTGGTTCTTATTTTTTTCCCCATTACCTGTGCACCCTTCACCCCCTCCACCCTTCCCTATTTACATAGATTTTGTTTCCATTTTTTTTCTCATAATTTTTCCTTTCCCTTCTTTCCTTTCCCCTTCCCCTCCCACGTCACACCTGTGGATCTTTTCTTATTTCACATTATCAATTATTCATTTTAATCATTTTACTCCTTATTTACACTTTCAGTTTCTCACACTAGAGAAACTATTTGATATTACACATGTGTGTCCTATTTATTTCACTTAAGAGTATTGCTTCAATATGCATCCATTTAGCTATAAATGTCTCTAGTTTATCATTCTTTATGGCTGAGTAGTACTCCATTTTATAAAAAAACCCACATCTTGTTTATCCAGTTTCCAGTTGATGGGCACTTGGGCTGTTTCCAAGCTTTAGCTGTTACAAACTGTGCCACTATAAACATGGGGGCACATATATCTCTGTGGTATGATTCTTTTAATTTTGGGGGGGAAGATACCCAGCAGGGGAATAGCTGGGTCAAATGGGACCTCTAGCCCTAGTTCGTTGAGTATCTCCATACTGATTTCCACAGTGGTTGCACTAGTCTGCACTCCCACCAACAATGGAGAAGGGTTCCTCTTTCCCCACAGCCCTGCCAGGATTTGTTATTGGTTGATTTCATGATAGCAGCCATACTTTCTGCGGTGAGGTGGAATGTCAGGGTTGTTTTGATCTGCATCTCTCGAATGACCAGTGATGTTGAACATTTTTTCATATATTTATTTGCTGCTTTTACTTCTTTGTCTGAGAAATGTCTGTTCATTTCAGATGCCCATTTTGAATTAGGTCTTTGAATTTGGGGAGTCTGATTTTTTTCAGTTCTTTATATATTCTAGATAGTAGACCTTTGTCTGAGGTACAGCCACTAAAAATTTTTTCCCACATTGTAGGTTGTCTCTTAGCTCTATTGGTGTTCTCTTGCAGTGCAGAAGCTTTTTACTAAGATGAGGTCCCCGTTATTGATTCTTTGTGCTAGTTCCCTTGCTTCTGAGGTTTTGTTCATAAAGTCTTTTCCTAGGCTAATATCTTCAAGAGTTCTACCTAACTTATCTTCCAGCAAGTTTAGTGTTTCTGTCTTAATATTTAGATCTCTAATCCACTTCTATCTTAGTTTAGTGCATGATGATAGGTATGGGTCTAGTTTTAATCTTCTGCAGGTTGAAATCCAGTTTTTCCAACACCATTTATTAAAGAGGCTATCTTTCCTCCAGTGAGGGTGGTTGGCTCCTTTGTCAAAGATGAGGTGGCTGAGCATGTCTGGAGTTGTTTCTGCATCTTCTAATCTTTTCCTCTGATCCTTGGATCTGTTTCTTTGCCAGTACCATGCTGTTTTTATCACAGTAGCTTTGTAGTATAGTTTCAAGTTGGGGATTGTGATACCCTCTGCCATGTCTCTGTTGCCTAGAATTGCTTTTGCTATTCTGGGTCTCTTCTGGTCCCAAATGAATTTTTGGATTGTTTTCTCTAGTTCTGTGAAGTATATTGTTGGAATTTCAATCAGCATAGCACTAAATCTATATAGTAGTTTTGGACGTATGACCATTTTCACTATATTGGTTCTTCCTACCCAGGAACAAAGGATATCTTTCCATTTTCTTATATCCTCCTCAATCTCCTTTTTCAGAGTGCTATAGTTTTCAGTGTAGAGATCTTTTGCTTCCTTTGTTAGATTGATTCCTAGATATTTCATTTTTTGGGATGTAAAAGGAATTGTTTCCCTAATTTCTCTCTCAGTGAGTCTGCTATTTGTGTATAAGAAGGCTATTGTTTTTTGAATGTTGATCTTATATCTGGCTACTCTACTGAATCTGTCAATTAAGTCTAGAAGTCTTTTGGCAGAGTATTTTGGGTCTTCTATGTAAAGTATCATATCATCAGCAAATAATGACAGTGTAACTTCTTCCTTTCCTATCTTTATTCCTTTTATTTCTTTCTCTTTTCTAATTGCTGTGGCTAATGTTTCCAGAACTATATTGAACAGAGTGGTGATAGTGGGCATCCTTGTCTTGTTCCTGCTTTTAGTGTGAAAGTTTTCAGTTTTTGACCATTTAGTATGATGTTGGCTATTGGTTTTTCATAAATAACCTTAGTCAGGTTGAGATAAAGTCCTTCTCTTCCAATTTTCTGTAGCGTTTTTTTTTTTTTTTTTTATCATGAATGGGTGTTGGATTTTGTCAAATGCCTTTTCTGCATCTATTGAGATGATCATATGGTTTTGTCCTTGACTCTGTTAATATAGTGTATTATATTTATTGATTTACAAATGTCAAACCATCCTTGCATCCCTGGGATAAATCAGACTTGGTCAGGGTGTATGATCTTCTTGATGACCCTCTGTATTCTGTTTGCCAGTATCTTGTTGAGGTTTTTTGCATCTATGTTCATTAGGGAGATTGGCCTGTATTTCTCTTTTTGGGTTGGGTCTTTCCCTGGTTTTGGAATCAAAGTAACACTTGCTTCCAGGAATGAATTTGGAAGCCTTGCTTCCCTTTCAATTTTCTTGATGAGCTTAGAGTAATGGTGATAGTTTTTCTTTAAATGTCTTGTAGAATTCAGCAATGAAGACATCAGGACCTGGGGTTTTCTTTGTTGGTAAATTTTTAATTATGTTTTCAATTTCACTTATCAAAATTGGGGTGTTTAGAATTTCTATATCTTCTTCATTTAACTTTGGCAATTTGTATGTATCTAGGATTCTGTCCATTTCTTCTGTGTTTTCCATTTTATTAGAGTACAGGTTCTCAAAGTAGGTAATGATGATCCTCTGGATTTCTGCTGGGTCTGTTGTGACTTCACCTTTTTCATTCTTAATTGCATGGATTTGAGCCTTTTCTTTCCTTTTTTGATAAGGTTGGCTAAAGGTTTATCAATTTTATTTATTCTTTTGAAAAACCAACTCTTTGATTCATTGAATTTTTGTATTGTTCTCTTAGTCTCCATTGCCTTGGTTTCTCCTCTGATCTTTATAATTTCCTTTCTTGTACAAGCTTTGGGTTTGTTCTGCTCTTCTTTTTCTAGGAGCTTGATGTTCTGCATTAGGTTATTTATCTGAGTTCTCTGTTTTCCTAATATGGACATTCACTGCTATGAATTTTGTGTGTAGAACTGCTTGCACTGTATCTCATAGATTCCTGTATGTTGTACTGGTATTATCATTTACTTGTAGAAACTGTCTAATTTCTTCTTTAATTTCCTCTGTGACCTATTTGTTGTTCAGGAGGGTGTTATTCAATTTCCATGTGTTTGTGGGAGTTTTGAGGTTTCTTATGTTATTGACCTCCAATTTTATTGCATTATGGTCTGATAATATACAGGGGATAACTTCAGTTCTTTTACATTTACTTAGACATGTCCTATGAGCTAGCATATGGTCTATTTTGGAGAATGACTTGTGTGCAGCAGAAAATAATGTGTATTCTGATTTTGTGGGGTGAAACACTCTGTAAACATCTATTAAGTCCATTTGTTGAATAGCTTGGTTCAATTCTAAAATTTTGTTGTTAATTTTTTGTCTAGATGATCTGTCTATTTGTGATAGTGGGGTATTGAAGTTCCCCATTACAATTGTATTAGTGCTAATTTGATTTTTTCATGTAAATTAATATTTATTTTGTATAGTTGGGGGCATTCATATTTGGTGTATATATATTTAGGATTGTCATCTCTTCCTCTTGGATTGTTCCCTTCACAAGGACGTAGTGACCATCTTTGTCTCTCTTATTAGTTCTGGTTTGAAATCTACTTTGTCTGCAAATAAGATTGCTACCCCTGCTTTTTTCTGGTTTCCTGTTGCATGGAAAACTGTTTTCCATCTTTTTACTTTCAGTCTATGTATTTCTTTTTGAGTTAGGTGTGTTTCTTGTATACAGCATATTGTTGGGTTTTGCTTCTTAATCCATTCTGTCAGTCTATTTCTTTTGATTGGTGAATTGAGGCCATTAACATTGAGAGCTATAATTGATAGATATTGACTCATCCTTCTTGTGATGTTTTGCTGTTGTTGGCTCTTTTATTTCTTATATTTTTTCCCCTTTCCCTTTAATTTCTTTCCTTGCCTGGTGGCTTCCCTCTGTTGGGCCTCACAGATTTGGGGCCTTCATTGCCTTTTTCTAGGATATTGCTTAGAATTGTTTGGAGTGCTGGTTTGGTGTTCATGAAATTTCTAAGATGTTCTTTGTTGTGGAAGTATCTAATTTCCCCATCGATTTTGAAAGGTAATTTTGCAGGATATAACAGTCTAGGTTGGAAGTTATTTTCTTTTAGGGCTTGAAATACTTCACTCTAGGCTCTCCTTGATTTGAGGGTTTGTGTTGAGAAGTCTGCCATGATTCTGATGGGCTTTCCTTTGTAGGTGATTTGTTTCTTTTCTCTAACTGCCTGTAGGATTTTGTGTCTCTGTTGGGTTTCTGGAATCTTGACTATTATATGCCTATGTGTAGATTTTTTCTTTTTATCATGTCTAGGTGGAGTTCTATATGCCTCACTTATCTGTATGCCCAATTCTCCACCTCTGTCTGGGAATTTTTCTATTATTACTTCTGTGAACAGTTTTTTTCTATGTCAATTGTACTTTCTCCTGTTTTTTTGTGGACTCCTGTCAGTCTTATGATATTCTTCTTTGCATCAGCCAAGGAGAATCTTTGAGAGAAATGTTATATTCATGAGATTCTCGTTTTTGTGATTGTTGTTACAAATTTTAGACTCAACCTTCATTCTGATGCTTTTAGGTTTGGTTTTTATTCCAAACACTCAAACTTTATCTATTTTCTTTTTCCTTTGCCAATCAGTATGTTTTCCTAAGTTTTCTTTTTTTTTTTAAATTAAAAATTTACTATTATTATTTTGTTTAGTAGTATTGCAGATAGCTAAATTAGTTAGAAATTATTATAAGGCAGTTAGACAATGCTGGGTCTTAAGCATAAAAAAAGAATTGAGGCACATGCACTGGTTACCATTATAAAAAGAAAAGAGGTACTACTTTCCCTAGAGATGAATAGCAGTGATTGATATTCTAAAAAGACATCAATCTCCCTAGCCCATTCCTTTTCCAGAAATTCCTTATACTTGACTTGCTTTCCCATTTGATCCCCATTTAATCAATATTACCTGGGCAACTGTACCTGTAATCTTATTGGTTGATCATGGTTTTGTCCCACCTCATGCCTACCTTGTACTTTTCCATTGGGTCTCATTGTTTGGTCTCACTTTGTACCCACCTCACCTCCTGGTTTTAGCATATAAAACACCTTTGAAAAGTGGGGGCAGGCTACCCATATTCTAGTCTCCTTTCTGTCTCTCTTAGACAGATGCTATCTTTCTCTCAATAAATTTTTCCTACTCTTAACCTCCATTGTTCCAATAATTCATTCTTTGATTTTAGAGAACATGAACTTGTGTTTCAGATATCTCATAGGTTTGGGAGTTACATCTATTCCCCCTATATCAATAGCACCACAGTTCTTTCACAACCTTAGAAAACTGGAGTGATATTTGGTTATATACTCCCCATCTTCCATTAAGCAAGTTCCAAATCCTTTTGACATGCTTCACCAGTACTTCTCAAGGAATTTTCCTTTCCTATTTCCACTCCCTTCCCTCTTAAATGGTGTCTCACCTCTTAAGTAGTTGCCTGCCTCTAGCTCATTAAGTTCAACTTGACTCATCACCATTACAACAGTTGGCTGGGAAGAATTTGAAGGATCTGTTTTAGCTTAGGACAAAGTCTATTAGTTGATTAGCTATGTCTGGAATAGAAGAGGATAGAGAAGAAACCTCCTAGGCTCTTTCTACTTAATTTTATTCACTTCTACCAGATAAATGATTGAAAAAAGCAGTTTTATGCAAAAAATGTTAGTTTTATGCAAAAATGTTCAGAGACATTTTACTGCCTTCACTGTTTCAGTTTCTTAGCCTGGCATCTGAGCACTTCCAAGCTCTGCCTGTAACTAACCTTCTTAGCTGTATTTTTCGTTGCTTTCTACAAAAGTCTGCATTAGTGGGCCTTAGATTTGGTGTCACAAAGCACTGATGGGAGGGACAGGGTGGAGTTATAGTCAGAGAGCTGGCATTCATACATAACTCCATATCCTGCCTTACTTAACTCTGGCATAATCAGGGTACGAATATGAAAGAATTACTTATAAGTATCATCTTTCAGGATGGTAAAGTAGAAACAACCTCAGAAGCATTGGTCTTAACTCAGCCAAGCCACACTGCTTGCTACTGTAAACAGTATGGATTTTACTGCTCCTGCAGTTCAGCTAGTGCTCAGTTTTTGTGCTCACTTCAGTTCCATATCAGAGCTGCCCAACTGGACTCAGCCCCAATTGCTAACCCACAGATTTGTGAGCTAAATAAATTGCTGTTATTTTAAGCTATTACATTTTGGAGTGGTTTGTTATGCAGCCAAAGATAACTGATGTTTTAGGTTAATGGCTACCTTTTTGGCCTCAACATTATTTCTTTGGCAAAGCTACTTTTTAACCCCATTTCTAGCAAACCTCATTTTCTAGACTTTCCTATTATATACCCCAGAGGTACTCATAGTAGACTTTAGAATCACCCATGGAAAATCATTTTTTGTTCTTCAAATTTTGACTTAAATTTTGGTTTCATTATAACATCTCACCTAATTTTTCAAATTAGGTACGAACTCCCAGAGCACTTATTTAGGATGTTTATGTTTAACTTTGCGTAGCACTTTAGTGGCTGTTTTGTATTTACCATATAGGTAATGTGTAGGGTGAAAGCTCTTTTGAAAAAACCTTTCAGTTTCACTGGGCTACAGTCCCTTATGATTGTGCTTTTTCTGAACACCTTGCCATCTTTCCCTAATAACCCCTTTGTTTTTATGCTCCTGTCATACCAACTCACTTGGAATTTCTCAAACTCCTTTTTCTCTCTCAATTAGCTTTAGGCTTTTGCACACACTGTGCTTTCTTATCAGGTGGAAAACATTGCCAAAATGGCCACGGTTCTTCTCCCTGCTACTACACCTTCTGCACCTTCTGGGACTTCCTGTCTGGAGAAAGAGACCATTTCCCTGCCTCTTGAATCAGAACTGGGCCTGAAACTTGCTTTGGTCAACAGAATGCAGAGGAAGTTAACAGTGTGCCACCTCTGCATCTAGGCATGGAAAAGGCTTGTAGGGTCCCATTCCTTCTCCTGGAAGAGTTCCCAGTTACCATGGGAACATGCCCTAGGTAGCCTGCTGAAAAATAAGAGACCCTGAGGGGCAAAGATAAATTGCCCAAGTGGAGGCCATCCTAGACCAGCAGCCTCCAGCCAACCTAGCAGCTCTGTCAGTGTGTTAGCCAGTTCCATATCAGAGCTGCCCAACTGGACTCAGCCCCGATTGCTAACCCACAGATTTGTGAGCTAAATAAATTGCTGTTATTTTAAGCTATTATATTTTGGAGTGGTTTGTTATGCAGCCAAAGATAACTGGTATATTAGGTTAATGGCTACTTTTTTGGTCTCAACATTACTTCTTTGGCAAAGCTACTTTTTAACCTCATTTCTGGCAAACTCCATTTTCTAGAATTTCCTATTATATACCCCAGAGGTACTCATAGTGTTGTGTCCAGATCGCGAGGTCTCCAAAGACCACCAAGGAGCCGATTCCTATGCAAACACATGAGGGTCGTTTATTCAAGCTCAAGCAGGGACTCTCTCTCATCCGACACTGACCCAGTGGGTCAGGATTGAGAGCCCCGACTCTAAAACACCAGGGGTTTTTATAGAGGTTACAGCAAGGCGTGGGGTTTTCAAAAAGGCGCGGGGTTTCAAATCACACGCAAATCACATGATTGGCTAGCATTTAGCAAGTTTTGAAAGTTTAAACCTGATTGGCTGTGCCTTGCACGCTGAACTGCAAACAGCTGCTCAAGTCATCGAAAAGAACATCTGGGATACTGGGGTATTGAGGTAACTACTGATTAGCTGTTGCAGGCCATCGAAAAGAGCATCTGGGACATTGAGGCAGCTACTGATTAGCTGTTGCTAGGCTAGTTGCTAGGGGACTGCTGAACATTATCACAGGCAGGTGGCCAAAGTACATCTTGTGGTTTTTCTTGGAACTAGAGTTTATGTCCAGGCCACCTTACTCTAAGATGGGGCCAAATTTTAAAATGGAGTCACTCAGGCCTCACAATAGTAGACTTTAGAATTACCCATGCATCATCTCTGACTTATATTTAATTATAAGATTTTTCATTTCAGTGCTGAGAGTTGAGCCCAGGGCCTTGTGCATGACAGGCCAACACTGTCCTTGAACTATATCCCCAGCCCAGATTGTAGGAATTTTTGAGGGCAGGAACTTTGTCTTAGGAATTATATCATCTAGCCCTAGCATAATATCTGATAGTCCACAAATGTTCAGAAAATAGTTTTAAAGGGAAGAAAAAAAGGATTATATCATAAGTTGCAACTTATGGATCACATATTTTAAATTTGTCTGGCATAGCACTGACTTGAAGAATGCTAAACCTATTTTATTTTCTTAAAATTTTTTTCCTGTATTTAAAAAATCAAGAAGTTTGAGACAAACATCTGTAGTACTGACTTTTCATTAAATATGGGCGCTCCATTAACACTGGGGCTAAATTTCCTTGTGATGCAAATGAGTGACAGCTACACCCTTTAGATAAGTGTATAATGGTAGTCAGCTTTTCCATCACTCAAACACTCCAACTTTTCCGTCACTCCAACTTGAAATCCACAAGTTAAAGGAGCAGAAGTTTAATTTGGTTCACAGTTTCAGGAAATTGAGTACAGAGTTGGCAGTCTCGTAGGCAGGAACATCATGGCAGAAGGGCATGGCAGAGCAAAACTGTGTAGTTCATGGCAGCCAGAAAGTAGAGCCGGTAAACAGTCCCAGTAACCAAAGGGTGAGGGACCGATGCAATACCAGGATTGTGCCTCTGTGACCCACCCAGATACACCCAGAAGTGTGATTCACTAATCCTCTAGGATCCTCCCATGCCATTCAAATTGACAGGACTAAGATTAACCGCCACAGCAGGGCACAGATTTTCTTATTGTGAGTCATTACTCATTCCCATTGTCTCAACACCTGTTGTTATCTGGTGCTATTCTCTTGAAAATAGAATCTTCAGGTTTCCCTTACACATTTACCTGCTCTAAAGCACTCAACTCTTAGGGGAGTTGTTAAATGTGTCCACATATTTATGCTTAAATAAGAATGTGAGGCCTGCTTCACACATATGCACCCCCTTTTTCCTGGGAAAAAAAGCATTTGTTTATCGTTTCATTTTTTTCCCTCTACAAACTGGTTTTGTTTTCTCTCCCTGGAAGGGATTTGAAGGATTATTCAGTTTATAACCCACCTATATTACAGCAATATGCTTTCTTTCATTGCACATTGTATTTTGAAATGGCAAAATTGTGGTTTGGCTAGAGGCATCCTCACCCAGTAGTGCTGGCAGGTCTGTCAGGGACATCGTGCCAGTTTTCTGATGATTTTTCTCTTTAATGGTGCTCTTAAAACTTCATAAAACTACTACTGATAGTTTGTTTCCTTCATGATGGATTGAAGTAGTTTTTTAGCAGTGTGAGGTGAGATTGGAGAGTTTTCTTTTTCTTTTTTCTTTTTAGCTTTATTTTATGACTACTCATTCTACTTCTAAGGTTTATAACTCAATGATTGGGTCTTTGAAGGAAGAAACCTCTCAGCCAATGCAAATCTCATAATTTGTCTAAAAAGAAGCTCACCCAGGCTGGTTGATAGTCAGCAGGAATGCAGTCCTGCCCATTGTTTACCTGGCATCTGCTCTGATTGGGCAGCGCCCAAATTGAATCAGCAACTGTTTTGAATATATCAACCCTAGAACTGACGCATAGGAATGGGAAAAATGCTGGTTTCCAATCATATCTTCAACTCTCTGGACAGATTTGCAAGGCAGCAGTTTTGATAATTTGGCCATAGCTCCAGGCAACCTAGTGTAATCAAGTCCCTCCTGTAAATCCCAATTAAGAAGAAACTTTATCTTTTATGATGCATCCAAGGGTTATCTCACTGGGCGTGGCAGGCAGCTCAGCTTGTTTTCTGATTAGCAAAGTGAATAAGTAGGTGGAACACACCTTGTTCCATCAGTCCTGATCAGTTTGGCTGATGCCTTGTTACTTCCAAAAGTCCCCTGTCCTCAAACCACTCACTTATGAACTCCACCCAGATGGGGTCAGACATCTAAGAAAAGAAGCAGAAACTCTGCTTTCATTCTTAATTTGATGATGCATAGAGTTGGGTAGTAGAGTCACCATCTCTTTTTTTAGCTTGGTTGGGGAATTATTCATTTGATGTGATTTTTGCCTATAAATGAATTCACCCCTTTAGAAAAATTACCTTTGTAGCACAAAAATAATAGCACACACAAAAAATTACCTTTATAGCAAAAAACAAAAATAATATATAGTCATTGCAGAAAAATTTAAAATATTTTGGAGTAAAAATGGTGAACATGAAAGTTCCTCAAAGCCCACCCGAAAAAAAGTGTCATTTTGAAATGGGTTAGTCTAGTTATCTCTGTTTCTGTCTTTTTGTGTGTATTTTTAGTAGCTTTAAAACTTGCACTTCTTTATTTAAATCCCAAAGTGCAAAAACAAAACAAAATAAACATCTTGGTGGAAAGTATTTTCAAATGTGTTACACATTCTTCTGTCTCAGAGATTATTTTTATTTTTTACTTTTTATTTTTTTGTGTTATGGGGCATCATACTCTGGACCTTGTGCTTGTGGGGCCAGCATAGCTAGCACCACTGAGCTAAATCCCCAGCCCTCTTCCAGATTGTTAGATGATCCAATTGTTACTCCAATCACTAATGGACTGAGCCATTTTCATTTGAGTCTCTTTCAACTTTCACGTTTGCTACCTGTGTGCTTGATTCCAAAAACCTGGATTATTCTAACTTCTATGATCAGAAGAAAAAGGACAATTGGTTAGAATTGCATATAAATTAAAATTCATCATGATCTGAACAAGTTGAAATGCTTCTTCTATGGTATAAAAGGGATGGGCTTTATTTCATGAATTTTTTGTGATCTGGAGTAATTTTTAAATTTACTTCCTGTTTTTGATTATGTCTTAGAGTTGAAATTCCATGAAATTTGATATTGAATTAAAGAAATTTTAATATTTTTTGAACAGTAGGGCTGGGGATTTAGCTCAGTGGCTCTGGTGCCTGTCTCGCAAGTACAAGTTCCTGAGTTCGATCCCCAGTACCAAAAAAAATTTTTTTTTGAAAAGTAGAGATAAAGCCATTTAATTTAAGGTGTTTATTCGACTGAGAAATTCAAGAAGAGGATTTATAATTTTGGTAAGGAGTCATTTGTATTAAATGGCACTGTAGTTGTATTAATCAGGATGGGCAGGAAGTTTGTTGTGGAAATAAACCCCCCAAATCTTAGGTGCTGAACATGCAAATATTTATTTATTGTTATGCCAATCCTACTCCTGGTGTGATGATTCTCAGGTTGGTATCTTCCATGTGGTGACTCAGAGATCTTGTAACCTGACATTTGGGACACATGGTGACTGTGGTGGAGGAGGAGAGACCATGTGGAACTCACACCACACCCCCTCTCAAATGCCTCAGGATGAAATAGTTCAGTCCAGAAGTGACACATGTCACTGTCATCCACAGCTCTTTGGTAGTAACCACTGGAGGGGAAAACATCACTTTGCTATGTACCCACGAAGGCATAGAGAACCAGATATGACTGAGTGCTGCACATATTCACCACAGTGACCTTGGGCAAGTAACTTTATCTCTGTGATAAGGAGGTTGGCCTAGAACAATCCTTACTTCTCATAATCCCTAAGTCTAAATGTTTGATTTCTTTTTATAATAGCATTGTGGGTTTTGATTACTTTGTGTCATTATTTATTGTTATTCTGAGGCTATCAAGTATGTTGCTATTATTAAAAGACACATGCTTATGTTGCATAGTGTAGTTAATAATTAAACTAGAGAACTCTGAGGGCAATGATCTGATTTTGAATCTAGCTTGTCTATGTTGCCTTTGTCTATTTGTTTAACTTCTCTGTGACTCAATTCTTTTTTTTTTTTTTTTTTCTTTTTCTTGCATCAGGACCTTGTGCTGGGGAGGCAGGCACGAGGTGCCCCTGAGCTAAATCCTGGGCCCTTAGTTTTTCTGTTTTTTTTTTATTCAAATCTAAATTGAGGAATGGAATGGTACCATCCTCATAGAGTTTTTGACTGTGCAAGGCACTTCATGTAATGTTCTTGAGACAATGTCTGGAACATACAAGGAGTTTAATAAGTTTATTTCATTTTATTTTAAAAATATTTTTAAAGGTGACTATTCTTGCCCTGGCTTGATAAGTGTCTACATATAAGAGCTTACAAAGATGTTGTTTTAATTATTGTCTTTCTTGTGCTGGTGGATAAGCCAGTCCAACCCACACATGTCCCTCTATTATCCTGATCTATAAACTAGAGTCATGCATACCACTTGTGGAAGACATATACTCAACCTCCAACCCCTGTGGACTGGTGCCTCATCAACTTTAACTTCGATTCCATCCCTGTCTGACCGCATCTTGGCTCTGACCTAAGTTGGACCTTGTCTTTGACTTCTGCAAATTCAAGACTCCTGCGTGATTGCCTTTGTTAATCTGGCTGTTTTGCATAAACTTTCCTTGGCTGGCCTTTTGGACTCTTGGGGAGCTTACTTATCTCACTTTTCTACCACAGACCCCAGGCCCCACCTCAGCCTTCAGTTCACATCAAAGTTTGGTGCTGACCTCCATAAAATAGAGAGAGTATCAGATAGATACTTTTATTTCATTGTTTGTATCTTTTGAGCTTGGATATTTCTAATGTCACTTGGCTCTGTCACCGCTCAAATCAATGATAAACCTAGGGTGCTAAATCCTCCTGCAGGCATTATCCTGCCAGGTAAGTACATAGAGCAGCAAGAACCTTTTCTTCCCCCACACCCCTAGATCTTAACTGCATTGTCCTTGGGAAGGGGGAAGACAACTGCAGTAAGAGACAATGTGAGAAATGCTGTGCTTTCACTCTCTGGCATAGGGATTATCTGGTTTGTCTTCCTTTATGTTTCTTGACTGATCTAATGGGGGATTCTCTAACACTTGTTTGCCAATGAGTTTGCTCCAGGCAAGGAAGTGGGTGATTCTTGCCACTCAGAATTCCTCTGCAGGTTGGTTTGTGCCCAATACATTAAAGACAATATACCTTCATGCTAAACTGCTCAGCCTCTCCTTTTTCCTTCCCTGTATTAGACAGAGAAAATACCAATTGAGTCAAGATGGACTCTCATACAGTCAGCTTTTTAAAAATATGTTTTCCAAGTTCTATTGAAGGATGATGTGGAACTTTTCCCATTGATGCATAGACCAGGCAAGAGATGCTAAGCATCTGAGATTTATGCAGAGGGCAAGAGTTACATCAAAGACATTGTCGTGCTGTCCCTGAAATGATGATAAATGCAGCTGTAGCCTGCTCTCTCCCAGTCTACCTTTGTAATCTTGCATGTCAAACAGGTCACATTTGTCACTGCCAAATGGAATAAATTCTTATCTATGGTTTTGGAAAAAGAAAAATCTGGGAATAATTTTCAGATAGTCTGGAAAAGGTTATGCAGCTCTGTGGTGTTTATCTAGAAGGAGAAATAAGGTGATTCTGCGATTTCAGTTTTATCTAGATTTTTAAGCCCTCTGAATACGTTGAAAGTAGCAAAAGACACTCTATTCTCAAGGCAGAGCTTATCAAACTGTGAGGAAGATCTTTGGAACTGGACATAAGAGATACATCAAGAGCCAGAGATTTAGCTCAGTGATTCCGCTGCCTGCCTCTCAAGCGCAACATCCCGAGTTCAATCCCCAGTACCAAAAAAAAAAAAAGAGATACACCAAGAAAAGATAACTGGGGTATAGGTTTGAAAACACACAAAACTTACACACTCTTGTGTATGCACACTTATCCTAATTAATGTAATAACTAACTGTATCCTGTTATAAAATTAGTAAAGAACTTTAAACAAGGTAAGTTCTTTGAACAAGGTAAGTTCTTATTAAGGTCTCTGTTCTTATAATAAGTAAAGCGCAGAGAGATTCAGGAAACAAATCAGAATCTTTAGATTCAAATCCCAGTCCTTCCCAACTCCTCAATACCTCTTTATCTTTTTCCTTTTTTACTGAGGGCTGAAGTAGGGTAAATTTGAAGAGAGAAACTCTGGTATAGATTTCCTGTGCTCTGGAAAATGCAGGATTGTCAGCATCTACTTGTATCCTTTGCTGGGAATGCGAGTTTTGTGAATTTCTGGGGGAAAGAAGACTGGTGGTGTCCTCTTCTATCATGCTCTGTCTTCTTCCTGGCCTGCCACTATAAGACCGAGGGCCTTACCAAGCGCTCCGAGGAGCTGACTGCAGCGACGAACACCCGGGAAGGAACACACCGGACAAGTTGGAAAGTAAACAGACCTTTATTAGTCTGGCCAGACGGCACTCCCAAAGCAAAATAGCTTAGAGAGGCAACTGGCTCAGAGTCCGAGGCTGTTTTATAGGGGGTTGAGGGGGAGTTTAACATGTAGATGTACGAAAAAAAAGGAACAAAGGTTAGTGGTCGACTGTCACGTACTAATGGTCAGAAGACACACACAGTAATGGTCACGACCATATGGTCACGACTGTCATGTACTGACGGTCTGCAGAGACATTGATGGATTGTTCTACCGACAGTGGGCCTGGGAACATTCGTTCTCCAGACAAACAAGGGGTTGAGTAATTTACTTAGGAACTTTGTTTTGCTACAGATTTTATCTATTATCCCAGAACTAACAAGCACATTTTAACCATTAATTTTTAAATACAATAGAGGCTAAGGGAGTCATTGAATTTGGAATCATACAGTCCTACACCACTGTGGCTGAGTCTGGGGCTTCCCTTGGGAACTTGGGCTCCTGGGTTCCCTATGGCATGTTCCTAGTTGTAGCTTCAGACTCAGAGTAAGATGGGTGCAAAAGTGCTTAAATAAGAAACATACATTCCAATTCGAGTGGCAAGGATCTCTCTTCCACCGATTGCTGGTTGAGATCAAGGATAAACTGAGACAAGCAGAAAGGTGAGTCTTTCCTGAACTGATAATGAGACTGCTTTGGAGTTCAAGGAGATTTTTCCATCCTGTGCATTACCATGAGATGGTAACCCTAACCCTGCATACTAAAAACTAAGGGTTTTTTTTTGGACCTAACGAAAAATTTATTGTGCCAGACGGCTTGTTACTTTTAAGTTTAAAAATATTCTCAGAGACAGCTTGGCATACAATGAGGCCAATTCTTGGAGTGTGAGATTTAGCTTGGACAGGTTCTTAGCTAGAGATTACAGAATCCACTTGCAGGAGCTTAAAAAGAAAAGGCCTTAGTAAAGGATAGAGAGAGATATCTCAGCCTCATGGGGAAGGCTGAAGTCAGAGGGTTGAGGCTGAGCTCCCAAGAACAACTGTCCAGTTTTTAAATCATAGAACTGCGCTGCTTTGGGATAGCCAACCTTGGTCACAGTTACAGAATGAGGAAGCAGACTGTGGCATCCAGGGATACCTGGCAGGCTGCTACCTGAGACTCATGCTGCCGAGATCCGAACTGGTAAAATGGATGTCCCATGCATCACTTCTTCCAAGTATATCAATCAGTTCTGAGTCAGAACCACATGCAAGTGAATCTGAAAAGCAGAACCTAAACCACGTCAAGAAATCAAGTCAAATGAGTGTTCAGCTTTTGCCCACTAGGTACTGGAACGTGTGTTGAGTGAAGCACTCCATGGTGTCTGCCATAGTGCTTTCAACGTACCCTTTGCCTGTCAACCAGCATAGCAAAGAATGAATTTTATTTCTCATTCATTGTCCTCTCTTCACCCTGAATTGTCCATCCATGCATTTACCCATCCAAGTTTTGTGTTCTTAAAAAAATCTGTTTCAAAATGCATCTCTGAATGACAAAAACTTCTTCAAAAATATAATCACAATATCATTATCATGCTAGCATTTTAACAATAATCCCTCACTACCATCAAAACATTTAGACAGTATAGAAGTTTCCTTCATTGTCTCATAGCCTCAAAAGAACACTTTGAATCAGGTTCTATGTAATGTTGGTTTGGGTCTTACAACATACCATTGATTGTTATGTCTCAAGTTTTTTTTAATCTAGAGCTTTTCTCTTTCCTCCTTCCTCCTCCCATTTCTTCCACCTGTCTTTTTCTTGTCCTTCCCTCCCATGTCTTCACCTCTCCCTCCTGCTCTTGCTCCTCCTTCTTTCCTTCTCCACTGGAGTTGGTTTGTTAAAGAAACTAGGTCATTCATTTCACAGAATTTCTTCCAGCCTGGATTTTGCTTATTGTATCCTTGCATTCCCCTCTGACATATTCAGTTTTGTACTTCCTGTAAATAAGCACTGAAATCTAGAGGCTGATCCAATTTAGATTTCACTTTCTGGTAAGAATTATTCAAAGATAAGGTATGACTTTCTATTGCCCTATTAAGTCTATCATTTCCTTCTCATTTGCTAGCTATAATAATTTGATAGTGAGAAACTATCCCTCCTCAAATATTTGGCTTTCCCAAGATACATTTATACAGCAAAAGAAGAGTAATTTTTTATTTCTTAATTTCTCCCCCTTTTTTTGAGATCATTTTTCAGAAAAATGAATTGATTCCCTAGCATCTTTTAAAAAGTAGCACAGTTATATTGGTCAATAAGTTCTAGTGTTTTATGGCAGCAAGGGGACTGTAGTTCACAATAATCTATTATGTTTTACGAATAACTATAAGAGAAGGGATTAAAGCCTCCAAACACAAACTAATGATACATAAGTGGAAATACTAGTTATTTTGATTTGATTAATATAGAATTTATATCTGAATTAAAAATCATTATATTTCATAAATATATATAATCATTATATATTAATCCAGTTTAAAAATGTTTAGGGTAATGGAAAGGTTAACTGCCTTGATCAGATATATATAGTACTCTGTACCCCATAAATATGTACAATTAAAATAATCAATGAGAATCATCATTAAGATGTCATAGATCTAATTTATTTCAACCTATTATGGTTATTTTTTAAAACTGATGCTCTAATTAATCAGTCTTTGGTTAGCAAGAACCTTTTAGTTCTTTTGACACAGTTTTAATAATTTTGATGATTTGTTTGACTTCTGATATAATAAAATATTACAGCTTCAGTGCTTGTGATTGGTGCCCTAGCACCAAAAACAGCTACCTCTCCAAAGATCACTGTTCCTTTGAGCTATATGAAATACATATTACACTTTTTCTAAAAATAATTCAACTTTCAATTATTCCAAAAGTTAAAGAATAAAAGGATGTGACCATTAGCATGGAGTATATAAAAGTAGTACCATGCTTTTTAAGAGCTGGTATGGATAGATAAAATATTAAGAAAATTGGAGATGCTAGTAGTTATGAGTTAATGGTTTAGGACCTGGGATTTGAGAAGAAATAGTCTAGCTTGAATACAATGTTTCCTTAGCTGCCTTTACTTTGTACAGGATAGTTTCTTCCTCCGTGGTAGGATGTTAAGAGAGGACCTGGGTTTGTTTCATCAACTGCTAATAGTGAACACGTGGACTTTCATATCCCAAGAGGCTGCCATGCCATGACCAGATCAAGGTGATGTGGACAGTGGTAATCTGAAGGATAAGAGGTGAAGGATAAGAGGTCTTATCTACAGTCTGGAGACTTGGGCTTGCATCCTGAAATAACTATTGCTGAATCATGCACATTTTAACCATCTTTTTTGTTCTATAAACCAGATTTTTCTGTCTATTTCCTCATCTATAAAATGGGTAGAATATGTGTATATCAGTAAATATGTTGAGGTAGAGTTTGGAGAAGGGCAGTTAGCTTATCCTTGCTAACAAGATTTATCTGAATGTCCGTCCCTCAGACAGACATAAAATGTATGCACAACCTAAAATATTTGCCCTGACTACATCTTCATCTCACCACACCATAGCCTTGTATTTGATGTCAGAGCCAGCACTTTTGATGGGCACCATAAGTCTCCTAGGGCCAACATCTTTCCTCCTCAGCCACAGTTGGAATCTCCATGATTCTCACTCCTTTATGGATCAGGTATGGGCCTTCAAATGTTATCCTGGAGAAGTGGTATATTATGCTGTCTACTAATCACTGGTTAAAATGATCTTATCTGACTAGGTGTCACCATTGAGCAGGACTGTGTGAACAAGCCTGTTACTGTTTGGATCTAAAATGACCCTAAAAGCCTCACGTGTGTGGAAGATGATTGGATCACAGGAGCATTATAGCTAACTTGCTGTTAGTAGAAGCTCCCCTGGCTGCAGGGGAGTCACTGGAGATATGATCTGGAAGGGTATATCTCCCTCCCTAGTTCCTCTCTTCACTCTCTGCTTCCTGGCTAGCATGACATGAGCAGCTTTCCTTCTCAGAAGACCCTTCCACCATGCTATTCTGTCTGAGCTAGTCAACTGTGGACTGAATCCTCTAAAAATTGTGAGCCCAAATAAACCTCTTCTTCTTTAAATTGTAGGTGTCCAGTACTGGGTAGCAGAAATGAGAAAGTGACTAAGATAGAGCCATAGTGTGGCTCCTTTTTATGAGGAATGAGAAACATTAAGAGGTTTGGAAGAGAACATGAGTCACCCTGGGGGCCTCCCACTGCAAGGGAGAAGAATGGGAGAAGGAAATCCAGTAGCACTTCACTAGTGGACTGTATTTATCTGTCCAATAAAATCCATCTTGATTTTATTCAGGAAAACTGTCTTTCTCTCTTTTGGCATGTTCTTGATAGGATTTTCATTTAAGGAAAGGGTCAGTGAATGACCTGAGGTGGGCCAGTCAGAATCCAATGCTGTGGGGAACAACTCAGAGACCTAAGATAACTGAGAAGTATCCATCTTAATGGCAACACTACAGAGAGATGGTCCCATAGCTTCTGCTCTCTAGATCTGCAGACCTTCCCTTATTGTTGCTCTTCCGAGCTTGGTGTTAGCTTTTCTTGGTATGAATTTGCCTACTCTCCCCATCTTAAGTTAGGTAGATTTGTTCTCTGTTGCTTGTAACCAAGGATTCTAACATAATTAATACAATAATTGCTTACTACCATGATTTAATCCATTTTCTTCTGTAGAAGCAGAAAACATCTAAGATACATTGCTAAATGATCTAGCTGAAGGCACTTACAGCTCTAGTGTTCCAGTTGGAACTTTGGGGGCTGGTCTCTTTCCTTACTCTGCAAAGAATTTAGCAGCCTACAGGTGGCATTCTGGAGACCTCCAATTTACTAAGAAAAACATACAAGCAAACAAAAAGCAGGAGAGTTGTCCCATTTCTTGTTTTCTTTGTCTCTTACGGGCTATTGTTTTTAATAGTGTTTTATAGAATACATTCTCTAAGAGGAGGAAAAACATTTTATTTTCCCTATTATGAAATGGTATATGGCTATTACAGATGCAAAAAGATGAAAACTAAAACCAACCAAAAATCAACAGATAATTATTTCTTAATATTTTGCTGTTATATATGTGTGTGTGTGCATGTGTGTGTGAGAGAGAAAGAGAAAGAGAGGGGGAGAGAGAGAGAAAGAGAGAGAGAAGCAAACTTTAAAAATAGGATCATATTGTAATGTAAATCAGACATTTATAGGTAATTTTAATGTCATTAAACTTTTTCACATAATATTAATGGTTGGATGATATTCTTATTCTATTGTATAATTATTTATATTCTTAGTAAATCTAAAACTTTGCATTCTTTTGCAAGTGCCTAAAAATTAAGATCACTTTTCTGTTCTGAAATTGGTATAAATATTGCCCTCTGGTATCCAAAGCCATACTAATGTCCATCATTCATCACTGTTGCTTCTGATCACTGGTTCTATGAGTAGTGGTAAATAAGGCAGATGCCTGTGTGTGTGTGTGTGTGTGTGTGTGTGTGTGTGTGTGTGTGTGTGTGTGAGAGAGAGAGAGAGAGAGAGAGAGAGAGACAGAGAGACCTGGATTTCAGGCTTCCCACAGAACTTGTTATGCTGGAAGAGTTGTACAAGGTTTGACATGACCTTTGGACTAGGAGGCCATCTGCATCTTCTATCTCTAATAGCTGTCCTAGGAGAGTTTGCGCATATAAGCTTTTTTTTTTTTTTAAATCAATCTTTAATCTTATCCTGCTACCAAGCCTACAAAGATATGCTAATGAGAACTTTAACTCTCTTGGACTTGACTATAAAATTCTTTCTTCAGCAGGTTTTCAAGTTGAGAAGTCTAAGCCCAGGAACGTGCAAAGGGAAAAAGCACAGGGTTCTGAATACCCATTTGCTTTACTAGGATACAGACACTCTTCTGAGTAGTAGAATCAGGTAAGGATGATTGTTTTCTTGGAGAGGGAGGGAAAAAAGGAAATTATGAATCATCTTATTGTCTCAGAGATCTTGACAAAATGTTAAAGCTTCCATTTCATTTTTATAGCTTTGGAAACCCATTTTGCCAAGTTGTTACTTTTTACTGACACCTTGAAAAACAGGGACTCCAGGATTATAAACGATATGTTAAATGGCTTGCTTTTGTGTCACAGAAGTCTCATTACCGAGCTTGTAGGTTTTGACAGGTTGAGAACCATTATGAAATCTAGAATCACTTAAGATGTAATCACGGGCTCAGCCCTTCAAGGTGCATTTACATTCTGAAGGCAGATAAGGCATCTGCCTCATGTTCAAATTCATATCTTAATCATCATGGGGAAATAAATAGTGCAAACCTAAAGTTTGATTTCTCTAAAGGTGATAGTAAAATTAGCCAAAGTGGTTTAAAAAGATTGTTAACGTCTTGGTAGCAATTATGGCAGCTAAATAGAGTGGTGAACTGTATGAAATAGATTACTCAAGTCTAAGTAAGAGGTAGAATTTTTTTTTTTTTTTTTTTTTTTTGGTACCGGGGATCAAATTCAGGTCCTTGTGCTTGCGTGGCAGGCACCAGAACCACTGAGCTAAATCCCTGGCCCCAATGAGGTAGAAATTTTTATGTGGAATCAAATGCCATTGTTGTCTTGTCTAGAAGCTTCGCAGGGTTATTCAGTTTGGCAGAGCAGGAGTAGCCAAAAGATCTATATATCTCTAGCTATATATAGTATATAATAAAATTAAATAGTATATAATGAAAGTACATATTCATATATAAATTTGTACCACCAAGGCTCCTATTGCATGACTACATTTACACACACAATCTGTGTGTTGATGCTCTGGGCTTGAGACATCCAGTTGTTGGTCATCTTGGCTCAGAAGAAGGCTCATAGAAAATAAAGCCTTGAGCAAGAACTAGGTATAATGGTTTTGAAGTTTTCTGTGAGAAAGCAGCTACTGTCTAGTACATCTCTTTAGTTTTGAAAGTTTTAAAAGCATATTTTCACTGCATTTTGGGATTCCTGGGACTGATGATAGAAGTTGGGAGGAAGACAGCAATGAACTAGTTTTTTTGTGTCTTTTTTTGGTACCGGGGATTGAACTTGGGACCTTGCATTTTCGAGGCAGGCGGCAGCACCACTGAGCTAAATCCCCAGCCCTTGGAACTAGTTTTGTCCTAGATTTAAGGTTGTCCTTGCTGTGAAGCAAAGGTGATTGTGGGAGTGACTAAAGGATTAAGAAAGTTCCCAATACTCAGGAGCTGTGAGATGTCCAGTGTCTTTGACTGATCCTACCTCTGAAGTGTTTGCTGTTATCCTGATATTTTACCTCTAGACCTAGGATTGTGAAATCAAATCCCTACAAAGTCCAGGGAGTGATTTAGAGGGACAAGGCTGGATGGGTGTAGGTTGGAGAATGCTTGCTCTAACTCAACAGCAGCTGCTGCCATATTTATGGATGACTGTGAAAGAAAATGTGAACTTTCAGATTTCTAAGTGTAAACTTTATCTTTACAGAGAGACTATACAAATATCTTTTATTTTGTCATCTAGGTGAAATTGAAACAAAACAAAGAAGTTGTTTGGGCCATATTAAATGCATCTATTTGTTGCCATTTTGCAATTTGGGGTAACAGTGTCATAGCTACAAATCACTCATTTGAAGAAAAGGTTCTGGGATTCCAAGCCCGTATTATTGCTTATATATCCTAATGCATGAGTTAAGAAAATGAGCTCTGAAAGTCTCACCTCTGACTCCAATAATCCATTAGTGCTAGCTTCTTATAACCCTCCTTTCAAAAATAGAGAGGAGCACTGAATCTTTGTTATTGTGAAATCTAATAATAAATGCTAACATTTTGAACACTTGCTACATCATACGGAAGAAAAGAAGTGTTACCTGCATTATACCACCTTATTTTTATAGAAATTCTATGAGACAGGTTCTAGAATTATCATTATATTCCTATTTGAAGATGCAGAAACTGAGATTCAGTATTGAGGGAGGATTTCCTGAGGTGACCCAGTAAGTGTAGAAATGAGACTTAAGCTCTGGAGTTAGATTTTGGAACCCAGTTTCTAACCATTATATTATACTTCTTGTTACAATATATGAAATTTTAGCTTCTATAGGCCCACTCTGAGTGCTGATTTCTCAAAAATATGAAAGGAATCTGTAAAAAAAATGCATTTATAAAACAGGAATGCAAAACGTGTGGGAGAATTCTGATCTCTGAAAGAGAAATTTTACTAACACCTGGCTTGAGATGAGAAATGCCAATCCCCTTTCCTATATCCTTTTCTCGCCAGGTAATCATTGCAAATTAGTACATGAAGACCAAAGTTATCAGTTTTATCCTCCATCTTGAGAAAATAATTTTACTTAGAACATGGAGGATAGCTCTAACCCCATTCCCTTTTCTCCTAAATACAGCAGTATGTGTGTATCAATCATCCTTTCTGACAGAATTCCCAGTCTTGGCCCATGTACAGATCCATCAACAGCCATCATTGCCACAAGGAAGTGGTATGCTTGAATCAAGGAGAGGAAATAGATTTTATCTCAGTTGCCAGTGCCAAATCATAGGTGGTAGTTGCCAGGAGGAGCATTGTGCTGTGATTTGAAACCATATCTGAGCCTTCTCCAAATGTGTGGTAATTGGTTGGTGTTGGAAGCCATTGGCTTAGAATATGGAGCTCATGGTAAGTATGCTCTATACTTCCTATCCTTGGCATAGTCTATTAATACGAAAAAGCTAATTTCTATTACCCTTGGGCAGTTTGATGCACATGCATTTAATTTGTGATTTTGTCTTTTTTTTCCTCTGTCATGTTTCTTCTTTGTCTCAGGAGAAATGGCAAAACATACGTTCTCCCTGCTGGAGACATGCCTGATCTTCCTCCTTGTAATGATGACTGCCATTACAGTGGCTCTTCTCAGCCTCTTGTTTATCACCAGTGGCACCATTGAAAACCAGAAAGGCAAGTGTCATTGGTCCTCTGGGGCACTATTCTTAGATCTGCAGAAAATTTCTTGATTACTGGAGGCATCAAGATAAGAAACAATGTCTGGTGATTGTGTAGTGTGTACTTAAGCAGTCTGGGATGGCCATTTACCTTTACTTAATTACTCTTCCTGCATTGATAGCAATTTTTTTAAATCAAATTCACCTTTGCCCTCAAATAGCCAATTGACAGGCACATGCCTTTAGCTTTTCCATTTATCTAAGCACAGCCCAAGATCATTCAAAGCCCAGCAATATCAGCTTTTTCTCCCAGCCTCTAATCTCTCTCTTTGCTTCTTTGTTGGCATCATCTTCTCCTGAGGGCAGAAGAAGAACAAAAGTCTTAGTGAATGTCACTTGGTCTGTGAAAAGCTTTAGGGAAGCAAGCCTCAGACTCACATTCTTATGAAGGCAAATCAAGTTCTGTAAATGAAGTGGAATGCAGAGACAGAACAGGCTGGGTGCAGGTGCAGTTCTGGAGAAGGGGGTCTGCTTTCCTGAGCGCTTGTTGTCACATGGTCTTAGATTCCTGAATTTTCAAGAGAAGTTGAAAATTGGGATTTTTAGATCCTGATTTTTTTGGGGTGGGGGTGTACTGGGGATCGAACTCGGGACTTTGCGCTTGAGAGGCAGGCAGTGGAACCACTGAGCTAAATCTGTGGTCCAGATCCTGATTTTTTTTTGTGCTATTAAAAACAAATTTAACTTTTGAAACTATGTAGACTATATTTACGGGGAAAACTGGAAATAGGTCTTTGATGCAGCCTTTTGTTTTTGCGTTACCGGGGATCAAACTCAGGACCTTGTGCTTGAGAGGCAAACGAGGCACCACTGAGCTACATCCCCAGGCCTAGCCTTTTTCTTCATTCATTAATTTTATTGGTACACTTTAGGTATACAATATGATGACATTCATCATTAGAAATTTGTACCTTTACACGATATAGCTTGGTTCCTATTTTTTTTCCCATTCCCTGGCCCTCCCTTTAACCCCTCCGCCCCTGCCTATTTACAAAAACTTTGTTTCCATTTTTTCATTTTCTCACATTAATTCCATTCCTGTCTTTTCTTTCCCCAACCCTTCCCACTTCCCCTTCCCCTTTGGACCTTTTCTTCCTATTTCACATTATCGATTCCTCATTTTGATCCTTATTTACACTTTCAGTTTCTCACAACAGAGAAACCATTCAGTATTTACACATGTGTATCCTATTTTCACTTAAGAGTATGGCCTCAATGTGCATCCATGTGGTTAAAAATGTCCCTAGTTTCTTGTTCTTTATGGCTGAGTAGTACTCCATCTTATAAAAAACCACATCTTCTTTATCCAGTCTCCGGTTGATGGGCACTTGGGCTGTTTCCCAGTTTTAGCTATCACAAACTGTTGATGCAGCCTTTCTTTAGGGTTAGCATACATACTTGTGAACTGAGAAGATAGGTGGGGATTGCATGCTTTGACCAAAGTGAAGGAAGGGCTGGCTTCAGACAAAATGACAATGGAGGTGGAATGTCCTCTATCCCACTCCATACTAGGAATCAAACCCAGGAAAGCTGCGCCACTGAGCTACATCTCCAGAACTTTTAATTTTTTAATTTTGAGACAGAGTCTTGCTAAGTTCCCCCGGCTGGCCTTAAAATTGTGATCTTCCTGTCCTATCCTCCCAAGTAGCTGGGATTACAGGAATGTATCACCACTCCCAGCTCAGAGATGGAATTTTTAAATTTAGTTTTCTCTTTTGTGGCTTCTTTTCTAGCATATTCTCTGCCATGTCCTGGTGCTTTGAATTCCTTGTGAAATGCAGAGGAACAGACATCCTCTGTTCCATCAATTGACAGAGCAGAGGATCTTGCAGTGGTGGAAATGAAAAGATCTTTGGGACTTAGTTTTAGCTCTCCAAATTAGAGAACTAGGAGGTGGAGACTCAAGGAGGTTGCTAATAACTATATTATTCTCATGGTAGTAGTTACTGTATATTGATTGGTTTATTTGTGTGAAACTCTATAGTAAGGATTCTATACTATTTTCTCATCACAAAACTTCTATAAAGGCAGGAGTTATTTGTAGTGCCATTTTACATATAGGAAACTGAGACCCCAAGATTGTGAAGAAGTTGCTCTTGGCTATGTGCTAGGTTTGGCTTTAGTTGATATCACATTTCTATGTTGATAGCTGTGTGGCAAAAGCAGACATATTGCTTCTCTTCCTGCAATATTTGATGTTAAGTAGGAAATGTGGGCCTGGGCATATGACAGGCTTGGACTCCATCGAGAATTTGGTGGAAAGAGCATTAGGTTTTATGTGAGGATCTGGTTTGGGCACCTGATTCATCTCATGTTCTTTATGAAATCTTGCTTAGGTCACTTCTTCAAGCTACAGGGTCCTTGTCTGTAACCCTGAGGAGACTGGACCAGGTGATTGCTAATATTTTTAGTTCCAAAATTTTAGAATCCCAGAAGTCAGCTGTAATTACCTTGACAAGACACTTTCTGACCACTAATACCTTGTAACACTGACATTTACTGTTCTGGCTACTCTTGGCTATTGTGTGGGGCTGGAAAAAACAAATATATATTATATATTTAAATATATAAAAATATATAAATGTATAAATATATTTATATAAATACATATTTAAATATATAATATAAAATATTTTACATATAATATAATACATTGTATATAATATAATATATAAGTATATATTAATATTATAATATATAAAATATTTATAAATATAAATATATAAAACTATATAAATATATAATATATATAAATATAAATATATATACTATATAGTGTCTAAATATGTAAAGAGAATGAAACCTATGTAGCAGCTATTGTTCTAAAGGTTTAAAGTGTATTAACAATTTGATGTTCAAAACAATCCCAGGAAGCATATATATTAGTCCATTATATAAATGAGAAAATTGGTGTGAAATACATTAAGTAATTTGTTTGGTTAGTAACTTGTAGAGTAAGGTTTCATACCCAGGCAATTGGTTTTTGGCATTTGCATCTTAATCTCTTTGTCATTTTGCCTCCTTGACATTCATGTGTGTTTAAAATAGAATATGTATGTATAAGTGCACACATATAGATATGAAAATAGTTAAAGTGGAACTATGTCACCAAGTATATAGTGACTTAATTGCATTAATAAAAGGCTTTAGAAGGCCAGGGAGAACCAGAGCAGAGTAGAAACAGCTGGGTGGCATCCTCGAGGGAGGAGTTGAGCTGAAACTAGGTACGGTGGAAAAGGATCTGAAGGAAGTAGTGGAGACTGGTTGGTGGAGAGGAATGGAGTTATAGGTCTGAATGGAGAGAATGGAAGAAACAAATTGCCAGAGGTTGGATTTAGCAAATTGTATGGCAGGAATCTGAGATCTGTTTTGTTTGGTTGGAAGAGAAAGCAGGGGAATGAATGAAATGAGTGAGTATGACACCGAAACATTCATGATGAGAAGGTGAAGAACATTTAACAAAGGCCTAGGACTTTTAGTCTTAAACATTCTAGTCCAAGAAAAAGATCCTACTTAGAATTATGATTTCAAAAAGACTTACGTGATGTTTTTCACTGTGTATCTTGTTATAAGAGAATGTACACAGATTTTTTCGTTAGGAACCTGAACCTATGTATTTTAATTGAAGCAGACAAATAAGCATACTGAATTATTGTTTCTCAAATATCTTACTCTGTTTTAGATTCAGAAAACCATGGTTTTTTAACAACCCAACACACTTCAGCAAGCCAGAGTCCCACAGCCACTCAAACCTCTCCAGTGACCCCAGAGCCTCTATTTCAGAACTTTAGTGGCTACCATATTGGTGTTGGGCGAGCTGACTGCACAGGACAAGTATCAGATATCAATTTGGTAGGTAGATGATGATTTTCTCAAGAAGACTATGAAACAAATAATTTTATTATTTTGCTTCCTGCATTCATTCCTGATTATTACATCATCATTATCTTCTAGCTTTTCAATTGACGCTGCTGTCTAGGACAAGGAATATCATCCTACAAGGAAGAGGGAAGCTTTTATTCAACCACAACTCCTTTGTAAAGTGAATTGATCACTTTCTATGAGTAGAGCTGTGGGCTCAGGACTTCCTTGTCTTAAAGTTTTGTCAAGAGAAGCCAGAAAGTCTCTGAACTGGAGGTTTGAGGCTTTAAATCTCTCACTTGAAAAATGCAGTCACCTGCAGTTAAAATTGGAAATCTGGTGTTGGCCAACGTCATGCAGGCCAAATAAAACTTCTATAGGTCAAGGGTGGAGTGTTAGCTGCTGAAACTTAACTCTTTGGCTATGATGTTAGAAATGCCTATTTATGTCAATACCTCCCTAGGAACTAGACTGTGAAGTTGTCAGATGGGATTTGTTTTTACTTACTGAATAAACTTTAGATTTAAGAATTATTCCAAGCTGTCTATTCTAAAAGTTGCCCTGAAATGTGAACCCTGCATGTACACTCTCATGAGGGGGAAGCCAACCGTGGATGGGTGTTCTGAAGACCTGGGTATAGTTTTGATGGGTGGATTTTATGATGTGACAAATGAAGGGGTTTGGGGTAGGTATATATGATCTGACTTGGCTGAACTCAGGGAGCAGTAATGTCGTAAAAGCCAAGGAGAAGTGTTCTTAGTAAAGGACATAAGATGCCAGTTTCTTCAGAAAAAAGATCACATACTAAGCAACCAACATGGAGGTATGTCCAGTCTTCATGAAGTTCCTGAGCAGTGTGGAGCTTGAAGAAGAGAAGCAGGAGAAGATTCCATTTCAAAGAACAGATAGGCCCTCAAAGGCCTGAAGTATACTAATCATTATTCCTAAATTCCAATTCCCAACCCACATCAGCTCCCTCCCTGCCTTAATGAAAGAGAATATATTCTGCTGGTCTGATCAATACTTTGCCTTTACATTTTTTGCAACATTAAAGCTTCTATTATTATTTATATCTGTGAAAGTGTACATATCATCTCACCCAGGGCAGAGTATTATGTAGATTTTATCTTTGTCTTTCTGAAGAAGTCTGTTCTTAAATGTTTGTACCTGGTTGCTGGTATCAGGGGAGTGAGACAAGTGGCTCTGAGTTTCTCTTTCTCTTTAGATGGGCTTTGGCAAAGCTGGCCAGAATGCACAAGGCCTCCTCACGAGGCTGTACAGTCGTGCTTTCATCATGGCGGAACCTGACGGGTCAAATCGAGTGGTGTTTGTCAGCATTGAAATAGGCATGGTGTCCCAACGACTCAGGCTAGAGGTAAGTAATTCAGAGATGAAAGACATGACATGATTTAAGGAAAAGTCTGTAGATAAATGCGACTGGAACTGAGCACTCCTGGTTTCTTACCCAATGAGTTTCTGTTGCCTTCAACATTATGCTATGGCCAGTCTAGCAGGCAATTATACAAGGAGAATGATCATCATTGCATCTAAGTAACCTTGATCAAAACTTGGTTTCAATTCTTCAGGTGGCTTATACTATGAGTGCTAATTTTGGGGGACGCTTATTATATTCCAGGTGACCTTCCTATATACTTGCTCATTTAATCATCTTTGTTAGAAGTTTGAGAGTGGTAATTAATCACTAATCTCCTATCAAGTTCTCAGACAATTGAGAATAGTTGCAAGGAGTTAGTCATTGAGAATTAAAATGCAACATTGATCATGTTGGCCATGGATTAGTAATTGTGGAAACTAGGTGACCAGCACATGGGAATTCAGTGTATTATCCTGGTTGTATTTGTATTGTTACCATCCAGCTGGTAGGTTCCTCTCTTAACCCAGAAGCAGAAGGCAGAGAGTCAAAAGAGGACAGTGTAGAAGTATTTACTGTAAAGTGAAAGCAGAAAGCAGCATTTATTGTTAAGTGACAGCAAAGAGCTGAAGTTACAAATCATTATGTTTACCCTATTCTATTAAGCAACTCACTAGCTCTAGCATACTTAATGGTAAGAAACTCAAGCTTTAAATCTTAGAGGGACAAATATCACAGAATTTGTGCACATATAGTTTTTTTAAGATCATCACCTGAGGATTGAGGAAATGGGATTAGAAAAGTATTTTTGTAATGGAAATGACTCCTGTGTGCACAGAATTTAAGATGGTTAAAATGGGGAGGGAGAGAGATCAGACAGGGACAGCATAAACACGCACAAATTCTTTTTTAGGAAACAGAAGAGTTCTGTTAGGATGTATGGGGACACGTAGGTGGAGATATACATGGGAGATGTGTATTGGTCATAATTGTGGAGGGTCTGGAATGCCAGGTTGTTTTCAGTTTTGTGAATGGGAATCTTATAAAACTTTTGAATGGTGGAGTGATGTGGACACAGTTTTGTTTTAGGATAATTTAGGCAGTAATGTTTGATATGTTTTGGAAAAAACTGGAAGTAGAGGTGAGGACACAATGAGCAGATTCTTTAGTATTGATATTGAGGCACTATAGATGAGAGTCTAGTTAGGAAAACAGTAACCATACTAGGTGTTTCAAACAAAGGGCATTTAATACAGAAGAATTCTTTTTTTTTTTTTTTTGGTACTGGAGATCGAACTCGGGACTTTGCGCTTGTGAGGCAGGCAGTGGAACCAGAAGAATTTTATAAAGCATTGGAAGTTTGAAAGCACAACAAACAGAAGCTAGGGCTGCAGGAAGGGTTATTAAATTTGCCTGGCAATTTTATCTACATCATTTGAGGTTGGCATAGAGGTCTTCAATGGGATGGCATGAGACCTCATGGTGATAGTGATGAAATTAAATGCTAATGAGATTTGTGGAAGAATAAATATAAAAGCTAACATGTAGTACGCATGATGAGCCAGGTAATGTTTTATAAATAAATGAATATATATATATATACAGTTTATATGTATATAAATAAACATTAAAACCTTTAAACAACTCTACAAGGGCAATTCTAATACGTCATTAGTTTAGGAAACCAAGTTGAAGAGGATCAAGGGACTTATCCAAGGGTACATAGGGAGGAACTGTCATTAAAACTTTAAGCATTTTTGGTGTTATACTTATTATCACTGCACTGTTCTGCTTTTCTGAGGAACCAAAGGCAGTTCTGATTGGCAATGGTGGGGACGTTAGAAGAAACAGAAGAGTCACAAAATAGACTGTGCGAGTGGAGTGGAGGAAGGGAGAGGGGTTTAATGGATTACTTTGTAGATGCTATCATGTTAATATTGGATACAACGTAACATCTTTTCCTATATTGGCCATGCAATCTGAGACCCAATGGGAAGGCCTTTAAAGCTGCTTAGTAATCCCAAACTATCAGAAGGGGAGGTGAGAAAAATAAATACAGCTAAATAAGTACCTTTAAGCTCTTTTTCAACACCAGGTTTTAGGTACGTTTTCGGTTTTAGCTCTAAGATTGATAAAATTTCCAGCATGGAATAAAGACTAAGGAAGATCTCTGAGCAGTGAGGTAGGCAGGAAAGCAGAATGACAGAGCGACTTTCTAACTACTTCTACATCATTCTCCCAAGAGTGTCAGAGATAGGAAATGGAATGTAAGCTGACAACAAAGAAGGGAGTTATATTTCCATTTTTTCCTTTCCTCATATTTTTTTCTTTTCTTTCTTTTCTTCCCCCTACCCATCCCACTTCCCCTTCCCCTTTGGACCTTTTCTTCCTGTTTCACATTACCTATTATACATTTTGATCCTCATTTATACTTTCAGTCTTTGTAAACAAGGAGGGGTGGAGAGGGTTGAAGGGAGGGCAGGGGAATGGGGGGGCGGATAAGAACCAAGATATATCATGTAAAGGTATAAATTCCCAATGTGAATGTCATATTGTATACCTAGAATATACCAAAAAACTTAATGAATTAAAAAAAAAGAAGGGAGTTATAGACATTAATGTACCTGCTTTGCTCTGTGTTAAAATACTCTTCTTTCATGAAGGGAAAAGCATATTATTTCTAATGGCTGTTTGCAGGTATGGTTATTATATGATTAAGTATTTAATTTCTTTTTTTTTTTCCTTTTCCCTAGATGTACCATGTGTCAGTCTTCTTATCAGAGATTGTAGTTTAGGATAAGATTTCTGTGTGTTATTCATAATTCTTTTGTCCTAAAATTCAAGATTCATATTTGCTATATTTTAAGAACTTGATTCTTTAATAGACATAAAGAAATACATTCAATTTAAAATCCTAATGTTATAGTCCTTTAGGAATAAATTGAGTGAGGTTAGAAGAAATTTTAAGTTGACTTGGAGTTCTTTTTTCTACCATCTTGTCTTGGCTGCAGAATTGTTAGAATATCAGATTTTGATTTCAGTTCAGCTTCATAGTATACCATCATTGATTATTTCCCCTGCTCTGTATAGACCTTTCTTCTTTGCGAGTAGGATAATTGCCATGTAGAAAATTATGTGGGAATGAGAAGTTGGAGCTAAAGAGTCAAACAGAAGCAACACAGAGACTTGTTGGGATGCAGCATGAGGGCTCTTGGTCAGAGGGATTTAGTCAGTATGTCACATTTCCAAATTTCTTAGTGTCACAGGACTGCTTGTACGGACATGGTAACCTCACAATTGGTCTTTGGGGTCATGGAGAGGTTAATGAGGCAGACAGTTTATAAAATCTTTGTTTTTCACCAGCCACATGTCTAAAATGAGGATGGAGTAGCTCTTCAGCTACAGTAGAAGAGGTCGATTCTTTATGTATGTTAAATATACATATGGCACAGGGGCTGCTTCTCCTCGGTGGACCAGTGATGCGCTGTAACTGGGTCGTAACAGCTCAAGAGGGATCAATTATTAAATATTTAGGATGCCCATGAGCTGGCTGTTAAACTTTTGATGGCTTGACATTGACTATGGTAGGAGTATTACATTATAGACATTGACAAATAATACAAATAAAGGGATTTTCTTCCAGTAAGACAGTTTATCAGACTACGCCATACTCAAAGGAACTGTTGACAGTGGTTGCTTTGGGTTTGACAATTTTGTTGAATCATTTTAATGATATGTCATAAAGAAGCAACAGTAATACCAAATTTCAGATTGCGACTGATGAAAGTAATCAGAAATACTCGGTAACATTATTAATTTTCTGTTTTCTTAATGTATACATGCCTTATAAAGACACTAGTCATGCATTTGGATGCTCATTGATTGACTAATTCAATGAACATTGACTATTTCAGTAAAGGTTTGTCTTAGTTATTTATTGCTGAAAAAAAATCATCCAAAAGCCTAGTGGCTTAAAGCAGTACTAATCATCTGTTACTATAGGTAGAAATTCCAGAGTGGCTGAGTTGGACAATTTTGACTTGTGTTAGAATGAGTCACACATCATCACTTCTGTGTCATGAAATGGCACACAGATGGCTGGGGCTGCAGTTGCTGAGAGGCTTGGCTGAGCCTGAAGAATCTACTTCTAAGGCTGCTCACTCATGAGGTTAGCTAGTATTGATAAGATGACTCCCTTCTACACGGACTTTCTCCAGAAGTATGAGTGTCCTTCCACAGAGTAGATGCCTTCCTTAGACCAGTAGGTGTGATAGTCTGTGTCAGGGTGAACTCTTCATTTTGAAAAATGAGGCAGCAGAGGAGCTAAGAGGCCTTTGCAAAGTCTATTCACTGCACCTGGGGTGCTCTCCTCTGGATGTGACACCACTGGCCTTTCTCTTCATTTAAGTCTCTGCGACACCCTTTTTTCAGAAAGATATTTCTTAACACCCCTACCTAGTAATGTTGTTTCATAGTATTTGTTATTATATGATATCATGTTATATATTTATTTGCTTGTTTATTGTCTTTATCCTTCATTAGAATAAAAACATCTTTAAGGTAGAATAAAAGCACCTTGCTGTATTCCCAGTCCTTAGAACAAGTGCTTGGATATTAATACTGTGTGTTGAAAGATGAATGGGTAAGAGCTCTGCCTTCATAGTTAGAGAGACTTGGATCAGTGAGAAAATTATTTGACTTTTGTTTGATTGTTTTTTGAGACCAGGTCTCACTGTGTAGCCCAGGCTGGCCTCGAACTCATGAAGATCCTCCTGCCTCCACCTCGTGAGGGCTGGGATCACAGGCATGCACCACCACACCCAGCTCAATTTGACTTCTGTATACAGTACTTTCATGTTCCTAGCTAAAAAATGAGGCTAACAGTATCTAATTCTTGGGGTTGTCTTAAATATTTTAAAGTGCCATAACGTATATAAAATACCCACCATCGTGCTTGCGCACAGTAAGAATCTATAAAATGTTAGCTGTTGCGATTGCTGTGATGCTTGTACCTCTTACCACCCGTGATACACTGAAGTAGAGGGAAGAAGGCCACTTGAAAGGGGCGGGTCAGTAACTGAATTTATCAGACCCTTTTCTCATGCTGAGCTTCTCTGGTATTCCTCTTCTTTGTTCTTTTTTTTTTCCTTGAAGGTCATGAATAGACTGAAGAGTAAGTATGGATCCCTGTACAGAAGAGACAATGTTATCCTGAGTGGCAGTCATACACACTCGGGCCCAGGAGGATTTTTCCAGTACACTTTATTTGTTCTTGCCAGCAAAGGATTTAGCAATCGAACCTTCGAATACATGGTCTCTGGAATCATGAAGGTAGGCACAGAGCCCCAGAGGTGGCTGTTCTTCCCTATTCCTTACAGATGCTTAGGAATGGTGTGGTCCTTTATAGGGAAACCTCTCTAGGATCTGAGTGTGACCACACTTAACCATTCTTTCTTCTTCCTGTTCTTTCTGCTTCCGGTTCTGAGCTATGGGGTTATTAGGTCTGAGACACTGATTGGTTGGAAAAGAAGTGTTCTATGGGAGTAAGCCCCCATATTGTTATCTAAAGAGATATTTTATATATAAACCTCATAAATTATAGGGCCCCACATGGGCACACATAAAGTCACATGAAGAGAAACCTATCAGCGAACTACAAGTAATTCTTAGTAATCCTAATATTTCCTTATATTTCCCAAAGAGCAAGGGGGATCCAGTTGGTAAACACACAGACTCAATTCTCAAGCTCTGTACCCCAGATCCACCCCCATGGGACTCCTAAGCAACACCTTCAAGCTCCTCTCCCATTCCTGGCTTGAGTACTTTGTACTCCTCTCACCCCTGTTTTCTGCTTATTTTTTTGCACAAAATTCAAACTAAAGTTTTTCTTTATTCTTTGCCTTCCAGGTTTAGCCTCTCACAAAGTTCAGGAATCCAGCTGGCAAAGGCAGGATTTTCTTAGCAGAGTTTTCCATAATGTGGCCAGCAATGTGTTAATATTTTATGAAACAAATTTCAGGGGTTGCAGTAAATGTTAAATCCGAAAGAACTCTAGTAAAATAGATTGGAAAATAACTGCAAGATACACAGGGAGGGTAGAGTTTATTTTGTGATTTTTGCCTTCAGTTGTATATTTGGTATGTGTTCAGTTATGATGAAAAATATATCGCTCCCTGTGGCTCTGTCAAATAGTTTGAAAAACTCTGCTTTAGATGACGGGGGAATGAGAAGGGGAGAGAGAGGGACGCGCAGCTCTTCAACTGCAGAGGAGAATTCATCTTTCTTTCTGGTCATGCTCTAGCCTAGTGCAGAGCGAACGGTGCCAATAACGATGTCCAGGAAGAGATTTCAATGTTAGAACTTTCCTCCTTTCCGTCCCTCCTCCATCCTCATCCATTCCAAGGGCACAGACTCCTCCCGAACGCGGAAGCAGATACTAGGAGAGCTGGTGTTGCTGAAGCCTCCGCAGTCAAGGCTAATACACGACGTGGGGCTTAACTCTTACGTCTTTTATTGTACATAAATTTCTTTCCAGGCCAAAAAAATCTTGTTTCAGTGCCATGGAAGTCAGGTCTCCCATTTTGGCCACTTGAGATAGCAAAATGGCAAACATTCCTAAGAGCTGAGAAGATGGAACAATTTGTGAGTTTAGGCAGCTAATTAGCACCTGGCTTCCTACACTTCTCTAGTTCCACCCTGAAGGCCACTTCTGTTTACTTTCAGGAAAATGTGGTTCTTCAGCTTTTATCCTATAATGGAGGAAATTGACCACAGGGCTTTTCTCTTTATATTGTCTAAATCATTATCCCCAACAGGAGTCTCAGCTTATGACTTCCTTTTTTTTTTTTCTTTTAATTTTCAGAGCATTGACATAGCACACCAAAATATGAAACCTGGCAAAATCTTCATCAATAAAGGAAATGTTGTTGGTGTGCAGATCAACCGAAGCCCTACTTCTTACCTTCATAATCCACAGTCAGAGAGAGCAAGGTGAGCAGGAATTAGCAGAATAAAATCAATGAATTTTCTTTGAAATTTTGTTGCTATTTGATTAGTTACCTGGTGGATCTGATAATGAGAACATGTTTGTCTAAGACAAGTAGAAATGAAAAGTGAATGTAGAAACAAATATCACTTTTTCACGTCTTTGCATTGTGTTGGCTATCAGAATCATGTGTGGGTTTGTGAAGACCCTGGGCTCGGAAATCAGGCACAACTGTGGTTTCCGCTTAGCTTTCTCACTCATCTGAATTTACTGTTTTGGCTCTCAACCTCTTCAACTATAAAATGGAGCTTAAAATGTGCCTAACATGCATCTTTGCTAAATTAATAAATAACTCTCATTGTACAAAATCCAGAAGAAATTATCTTAGTCCACATGAGTGGGCAAGAAAGAAAGATAAAAGAATAAAGAATTTGGAAAAAAGACTGAGAAATAAAACAATGTAACTAAATGGAACAACTAAAGGAGATGATGATGGTGATGATGATGACTATTTAAAAGTGATGAAACAGGTTGTGAACGTACTTGGCTACTATGGCCATGTACAGTAATGATTTCAGTTTGATATTTTACATTGCGCATTTTTCAATAGCTTTGAAAGGTGTTGATTTTTAGGAAATATCTGGTTTTTCTTGAAAGGACATAAAGAACATTTAAATTGCAGGTCTTGAATGATTTTGGTTTTGCATACTCTCTGCTCTTTTTTCTTTCTTTGTTTCCTTTTCTTTTTTTATTGTGGTACTGAGGATTTAATCCAGGGGCTTGCACATGCTAGGCAAGTGGTGTAACACTGAGCTATATCTCCAGATCTTTCTTTAAATTTTATTTTGAGATAGGGTCACACCAAGTTGCCCAGGGGGGCCTTGAATCCAACCCAGTCTCCCAAGTAGCTGGGCCAAGCCCAGCCTCTCTGATCTTTTTAAGATATTCTATTAAAATTTATATGAGGAGAAATATTAAAAAAGAACTTTTTGTAAGAAGTACACATATGTTATGTAATGTGACATATAAAAATATATTTCCACTGCAGTCACTTGGCCTAGATGCCCTCACGTTGATCACAACTACAAACTTAGCTGAGTTACTAGATGCTGTTTGCAGAACTATTTCTTCTCAGGGGAATCAGGGAGTCTCACTAAGTGGTATGCTTCTTTTTTCTTTCTGGTGTGCATGTGCGTGTGTGTGTGTGTGTGTGTGTCTGTATGTGTGCATGAATTTATTGTTCATCATAAATGTGGGGTAGTCTCTGATATAGACCTGAATAAATTTTTTTATTTGTTTATTTTGCTAACCAGGTATTCTTCAAACACAGAGAAGGAGATGATAGTTTTGAAAATGGTCGATTTGAATGAAGCTGAATTGGGCCTTATCAGGTAATCTATTTTATTCCTTCCTGGTTTTTAATTTAATTTTATTTTTATAAATCTGTCCATGTATCTTTTCTTATTTATAGGGGAACTAGACTAGAATAGTGCTAGCAGATGCTGAGAATGAGATGTGTGATTGAACCCAAATTACCGCAGGTGGAGTGGATGCTCATGGGATCAGTCATGGAACCTTGGGCAATGTACTCAGGTGCTGCTGACCTAGTGCTTGCCCTGTGAAATGGGGCATATGTAAGTGTTACTGAAGTAAGGGATCTGGGGGAAGAGTTCAGCACAGCGTCTGGTATATGATATGAAGACTCAGTAAACATTAATGCTTATTTCTATATTATGACCACATATGTGCCAGACAGGGTGCTGGATGCTTGTGATCCCACCACTCAAGAGACTGAGGCAGGAGAATCAGGAGGTCAGACTGGGCTACACAGTGAGAGCCTGTTACAGAAAACTAAAACAACCCAAAAAACAAAACAAAACAAAAACTCATATAAACAGGGGATTGAATCTAGCATCTTTGCACTGATTTACATCCTTAGTCCTTTTTTATTTTAAAACGGTCTCACTAAGTTGCTAAGTTGCCCAGGCTGGGTTTGGACTTGGAATCCTCTTGCCTCAGCCTCCCAGAGTGCTAGAATTTCAGGTATGGGCCACCACATTCAGCTGACAGTTATCTCTCTTTTTTTAATTTATTTTTTATTTTTTAAATTTTTTTGACAGTTATCTCTTAATAAAATGAGAAAATAACCTAACCAACCAAGCAGGTGGCTATGGGTCTGAGATTATTATATCTTTCTAAAAGGATTAAATCTGGTGCAGGATCGTGCCAATTAGGGCGAGAAGCAGGACTAAGGCCACCAAAAGGATGCAGATAAAGTTAAATTGCAGCTTGGTACAGATTTTGGCTCTGTTATCTGGCAATGACAGCATGTTGGAAACATAAAGTTTTGGTTTTCTTTGAAAGAAGGTATTTGCATTCATATGTGATTTTGGTCACTGCCATTGGACTGATTCAAAAATTGACTAGGTGAGTGATATAGTTCTAGACAGCTTGACCTGTGAACTTTCAAAGGATGCAAACATGACCTAAGGGAATGTATGACAGCTCAGGGTGCTAGAGGCAAATGGCTTCGGTTGGTTCCTTTCTTATTAGCTATGTGGCTTTAGACAAGTTGTGTGACTACTCAGTCTCTCAGTTATTTTTGAGCATACTATAGGATGAAGTGAGTCCTTTAAGTATTGATAGGAAATGTTAGAATGGCGATGAGGTATCTGTGAAGTGGAATTATGAAAATATCTATGTGGAAGTTTCTCCGTAGGCAGCTCTTTTTCACATGGATGAGGGAGCAAGAGTTGGAGGGAGGGGAGAGTTGGAGGGAGGGGAGAGGAGGGCCAGGGAGTGCAAAAACAGAATTGAAGGAAGAAATGATGAAAATAGAGCTTTTGCAAATAGGAAGGAGGCCAAGAGGTGGAAGGAGCAGGGAGGGAGAGAAAGGGTAGGGGATGAAAGAGAGAGAGAGAGAGAGAGGAGTTAAAATGTATTATGTACATGTATCAGTTCCCCATGGTGATTCTAATCACTATGTACTGTAACCATATACTAATAAAAAGATTCTACGGAAAATTAAGAGAAATTTAAAACAAATGTACAAGTAAATTAAAAGTAAGAAAGGAATAAAGAAAAGTAGACTGACTAGTTCGTCACATACTAGGGTTAGTCCCCAAACCAGGTGGAGCACATCATGGTGACAAGGGGTCAAGGTTCTAGGGTGAGGTTGATTTGGGTTCAAATCCCAGCTCTGCCTACCACTTATAACTTTGTGTCTTGGAGAAAATACTACCCACTTGGCTCAACTGTCCCATTTGAAAGTGGAAATAATAATAACCTGATAGTGTTATTTGAGGATTAAATGACATAATGCACGCCAAGCTCTGGTTCTGTGGGTGGAATAGAAAAAGAATATAATAGTGTTAGCTAAAAGGTAAGGAACACAGCACAATTTCATCCTTTCTAAACAACTTCATTATTGGCAATAAGAGTGCTTGAAGTTCTTAGCATTGGAATTACTTCTTTGGGTCTAAAGAGGTTCACTAAAAACTCCCTGAAAAACATTGCTATATGGGTTGACATAAGACTCATTCTTCCATATAATACATTCATTTATTGATTAATTTCTACCTCAAATTTAACTCAGAATTTCTAAGTGTCAGGTCTGCAGTATGAGGTTGGCATAGGTTCTGATAAGTAAGGTAAGGCATGGCCTCTATACTGCTAGTGGGGTGACTGGAGAGCAGACAAGAAAACAGACAAATGACCCTAATACAATGAGATGAACAATACTGCTGTCATTTGGGTACAAATAATACTGTGGGCCTTTGGGGGAAGCAGCATTCAGCTCTTCCTGAGAGCACTGTGGAAAGTTTCTGAGAGAAAATAACTTTGGAGGAGGACAATGGAATATCTCAGAGAGTCATGAAAAATAGTGAGTTGTGAGGCCAAAGAATATGCTAGGGCAAAGAGTGGCTGGGAAATAAACTGGAAAGGTAAATAGGCTATAGATTACAGAGCCCTTTAGTATGGGATCTGATTAGGAGAAGGTAAGGATGAAAACGTAAGGGCCTGACTAATTACATTGCATATCTTACATTTGTTGGGAGAAGGTGGCTTTCCCTCCTAGTTTCTTTTGAGGCAGGGTCTTGCTTAGTCTTGGCCTTGAGCTTGCACTTCCTGCTTCAGCCTTCTGAGTGCTAGTATTATAGGTATGTGTGGCACCATTCCTGGCTCCCTTATAATTTCTATTCAATTTCTTGATTAAATGACTACGAACACTCACAATTACATTTTATTAGTTTCTGAATCATTTAACAATGGGAAAAAAATTAAAGAATACTAACTTTTTGGCCACTTTTTTACTTTTTACTCCTTTGCATATAACCATATAACATATCTGGAAGTCCCAGGGTCAGCTGTCAAGGTTAGAGAAATCTTTTCCATCTGCTGTGCTTAACATCCTGCAATAACTTTTCATTTTTTCCATAGCTGCCATATGTAATTCTTGATGTAATTGCCTCTTGTTGCATAATGATAATTGCTCTTTGAATACATTAAAAATGATCCAAAACATAAAGTCAAATATGGGCTGCTATGTAATCAACCACCACATGCTGGTGCCTGCTGTCAGGCAGAATCCCAGGGTGTGAATTCTAGAAGCACAGAATCTCACAATTCCAGAGGTCATTGGAGTCCTTTGAGTTCTTGGAGATCTTTGAATCCAATCCTCATCAGAGGAACAAAGATGATGTGACCTGCCAATGTCACATCCAGGATTATCCTTTTCACACTGAAAATCCTATCACGAGATTTCATGAATTATTCCTTTTTGTTTTTATTTGTGTTTTTAGTTCTTCATTCAATAAATCTCCACCTGCCACGTACTTACTCTGCACCAGGCAGAACTTCAAGTCTTTGGAATGACGAATGTCCTTACTTGATATTAGGAATCAAATTCCATAAATTCAAATGCCTATGCTTCTGTTCCTTGAACAAACCCCTTTAATTCTCTGAGACTCAGTTTCACCATTTTTCATATGAGAATATACTATTTTCTCTCTGTATAGATTATTATTCATTCATTTGCTTATTTTTTTTTTTTTTTGGTACCAGGGATCGAACTTGGGACCTTGAGCTTGTGAGGCAGGCGGCGGAACCACTGAACTAAATCCTTGGCCCTTCATTTGCTTATTAAATGCCATGGAATATATGTGTCATGGATTGAAGTAGTCCTAGGAATACAATCATGAGCAAAAATAGCCATGATTGCCACCCTTACAGTACTTACTGTCTACCAATGGAGACAAGGCACTTAATTAGTCATACAGTACACATAAAATTATAGTTGGATTACATGCTAAGAATTATATAATTGAACTATAATCAGGTTGAGTCCTGAGGAAGTAATTAGAGTAATTTGATCTTGCCAGAAGAGAGGGAGTTTCCTTGAGGAAGTGATAATGAAGTTGAAAACTGAAGGAAAAGTAGGAATTAACTGGCAAATGAGGGCTGGAAAAGAGCATGCAACACAATTGGCAAAGCATGAGGGAAAGTCAGGTCCATGTGATGTGCTGATAGGAGGCAGGTATGTCTTGAACTGCAGAGGACAAAGGGCCAGATATTGTGAGACAGAGATTAGATTTTGATTTTTTTTTTGTACTGGGGATTGAACCTGGGGTATTTGTACTGAACTACATTCCCAGCCCTTTGCATTTTCTATTTTGAGACAGGACTCAATCCTGTGATCCTCCTGCCTCAGCATGTCAGAGTGCTGGGATTATAGGTGTGTGCCACAATGGTCAGCTAGATTTTGGTTTTTATGCAACAGCATTGGAAAGATCATTAAAATGATTTAAACTGGGGTTGGGGATGAGTGCTGGTGAAGGATTAGGAAGAGCAGCAGTTTGAGGAATGGAATAAAATTAAGTGGGTGAAATTATTCCCTAAACCATGAAACCCTCTACAATTGTCAGGCCTCTCTTTATTCCAGTTCATCGATGTATGTATGTCAAGAAAATACTTCTGTCTTTTATCCTTTTTTTCCTTAAGCAGAAACACTGACTAGGGAGCATGTTTGGGATGTTCTGAATTCTGCATAAATATAAGTTGTGTAGCATTTACAAGATCTGCTTTAGGAGCTTTAAAATCACCACAGAGTCTGAAATCCAATGGAGGAGACAAGACTGATCTTGCGAGATCCATATATATGAAGAAATATAAAGGAAGAAATTAAAGCAGAGGTTTGAAAACAGGAAAAAGAAAGTGAAATGGGCAGGTAACCTTGAATGGTGGCTCTGGTTGTTTTCACACTTGTGAGAACAGCTTGGGAATGACAGCTGCAACAAAACAGGCTTCTCTTGCTTCTTGCCTCCCTCCACCTACTTCTGCTCTGCCAAGTTCTCTTTCTTAAGTTTGCAGAAGTGGCACCCCCCTTTCCCCCTTCCCTCTCCTTTCCTGGTCAGTCCTCTAGACAAATCAGCATGACATGCTTCTTATTTGTTGGAGCTGTAAGTAGAAGGGCTGAGAAGGTCTGCATGATTGCTTCCTCGCCTTCTGCTTTACATGCTACAAACCTTTAATTCTTACAGAAAGGGGTATGTATGTAAGGGTCCGTTTAAAGGCACATTTCTAAAACAACAGGGGCAGTGATTTTGTGCATGCTATTTGAACAGTTGGTGTACAAACTTAGAATAATCCTATTTGTGGAATTACATTATTTTGTTCAAATGATACTGACTTACAGAACTCAGAAAGGTGTGTGTGTGTAAATCTCTGCCATCCATGACTATGACCTCTTGAGTGATGCTTTCTCTGTCACTTCCTCTGCTCTGCCCCTGCCATCTGCTGTCTGCTTCTCCAGTGGAGCCAGGGCCAGGGCTGTGAGTGAGCTTTCCTCCTGTGTCTCTCCGTCCTTAAGTAAAGGGAAGTGCTCGGTAAGGGTTTATAGATAAAGGGTGAAGACAGTTTACTGATAACGGAGATTAACTGGGCTTGTATAACTGAGACTGCTCCCAGTTTAGAAAACAAAACCATAAAAATCTGTTGGCAGAAGACATTGGACTTGATTGTTGGATATCTGGAAAGGTCTTAACCTGAAAAAATCTGAGGGGGTTATTATTTTTTCCAAGTTTATTTTTTTGGTACATGAATAACTTATATTCAGCATAAAAACTTAAAAATATAGAGAAGTGGAAAGGAGAAAATTTACTCAAAATTGTATTACCCCAAATAAAAAAATAGTAAATATTCAGGTGCATTTGGTTCTGTCCATTTTCCTATGTGGAAAATTTAATAAGAAATAAGTGTGACTAACAGGTCATTCTGTTAAAAGTAGATGCTTATTTGGTTTCACTCTTGACACAAGAACATTGCTATAAAAAATAACAATGTTTTCTCTATGCACTAAAAGTGATTTTTGGTTGCTTGTTTGTTTTAGAAGTGACCTTCTTATATCTAATAATGATTTTTTTTGTCTTGAAGCCTATGTAGTATCATGAAAATAGTTCAGTTAGCTCTTTGTAAGTTAGAATTTTCCATATATATTTTTCTGTTATTTTCTTTGTTTTTAACAACTTAGATGTTTCTATTATGAATGCCATATAGCTTTAATTACCTGTTTTGGACTATGACCACACATATACTCCATATATTTTACCACTGTCTTTCTTCTTCAAGGCTTATTTTTTCTCTCACTTCTCAACATATTTTGGATTGATAGAGATTTTTAAAAAATCTTTAAATAGCGTATTGTAGATTTCAGTGATGGCCATAGCAATATGGTAATGTCTCTTACCCCACATGATTGATCCAAAGTAACCTTGCTTCTCCACATCAAGTGGCAATTATTTCTCTAATCCTGTTTCTACAATTCGCTCAATGGAAAACAGCAGAAATAACGTTATGCCAGTGCTAGGCATAGTTGTTGTTCAGACTTTAGTATTTTTTAAAATTAATTTTATTGGTACATTTTAGGTATACAATATAATGACATTCATCATTGGAAATTTGCACCTTTACGTAATCTCTCTTGGTTCTTATTTTTTCCCCCTTCCCCTGCCCTCCTTTCAACGCTTGCATCCCTCCCTATTTACAAAGACTTTGTTTCCATTTTTTCATTTTCTTATATTAATTCCATTCCCTTCTTTCCTCTCCCCTACCCCTCCCACTTCTCATTCTCCTTTGCCCCTTTTCTTCCTATTTCACATTATCTATTACACCATTTAGTCCTTATGTACACTTTCAGTTTCTCACACTAGAGAAAATATTTGGTATTTACACATGTATGTCCCGTTTATTTCACTTAAGAGTATCGCCTCAAGGTGCATCCATTTAGCTATATAATCTCTAATTCTCATTTTTTATGGCTGAGTAGTACTCCATTTTATTAAAAAAACACATTTTCTTTATCCAGTCTCCAATTGATGGGCAATTGGGTTGCTTCTAAGTTGTAGCTATTACAGACTGTGCTGCTATGAACATGGGTGCACATGTATCACTGTGGTATGATTCTTTTAATTCTTTGGCAAAGATACCCAGCAGGGGAATAGCTGGGTCAAATGGGAATTCTAGTCCTAGTTCTTTGAGGTATCTCCATATTGATTTCCATCGTGGTTGCACCAGTTTACACTTCCACCAGCAGTGCAACAGTATTCCTCTTTCCCCAGAGCCCGGCCAACATTTGTTATTGGTTGATTTCATGATAGCAGCCATTCTTTCTGGAGTGAGGTGGAATCTCAGTGTTGTTTTCATTTGCATCTCTCATATGACCAATGATGTTGGACATTTTTTCATATGTTTATTTGCTATTTCTACTTCTTTATCTGAGAAATGTCTGTTCATTTCAGGTACCCACTTTTGGATTGGGTTTTTAAATTTGGGAGGTCTGATTTTTTTAGTTTCTTTATAGATTTTAGATAGCAGACCTTTGTCTGAGGAACAGCAGGTGAAAATATTTTCCCATATTGCGGGTTGTCTCTTCACACTGTTGGTGGGTTCTCTTGCAGTGGAGAAGCTTATTAATAAGAAGAGACCCCACTTGTTGATTATGCTAGTTCATAGGCAACTGAGGTTTTGTTCATAAAATCTTTTCCTACACCAATGTCTTCAAGTGCTCTACCTAACCTTTGTTCCAGCTGGTTCAGCATTTCTGCTTTAATATTTAGATCTTTAATCCATTTTGATTTTAGTTTAGTGCATGGTGAGAGATATAGGTCTAGTTCTAATCTTTGGCAAGTTGAAACCCAATTTTTCCAGCACCATTTATTAAAGAGGTTATCTTTCCTCCAGTGAAGGTGTTTGGCTCCTTTGTCGAAGATGAGGTGGCTGAGTGTGTGGAGTTGTTTCTGCATCTTCTAATCTGTTCCACTGGTCCTCAGGTCTGTTACTTTGCCACTACCATGCTGTTTTTATCACAGTAGCTTTGTAGTATAGTTTCAAGTTGAGTATTGTGATACCCCCTGCCATGTCTCTGTTACCTAGAATTGCTTCTGCTATTCTAGGTCTCTTCTGGTTTCAAATGAATTTTTGAATTGTTTTCTCAAGGTCCATGAAGTATGCTGCTGGGATTTCAATTGGGATTGCACTGAATCTATATAGCAGTTTTGGAAGTATGACCATTTTCACCATATTGATTCTTCCTACTTAGGAGGAAGGGATGTCTTTCCATTTTCTGATATCGTCTTCAATCTCTCTTTTCTGAGTGCTATAGTTTACACAAAAGAGGTCTTTAATTTCTTTTTTAGGATGATTCCTAGGTATTTCAGTTTTTTGAATGCTATTGTGGAAGGAATTGTTTGCCCTATTTCTCTCTTAGTAAGTCTGTTGTTAGGGTAGAGGAAAGGTATTGCTTTTTGTGTGCTGACCTTGTATCCAGCTACTCTGCTGATTATTACTTGGTTATTAAGTCTAGAAAACTTTTGGTGGAGTTCTTGGTGTCTTCTATATAGAGTATCATGTTGTCTTCAAATAATGACAGTTTGACTTCTTCATTTCCTATCTTTATTCCTTTTATTTCTTTCTCTTGTCTAATTGCCGTGGCTAATGTTTCCAAAACTATACTGAACAGGAGTGGTGATAGTGGACATCCTTGTCTTGTTCCTGAGTTTAGTATGAAAGATTTCAGTTTTACACCACTTAGTATGATATTGAGTGTTGGTTTTTTTATAGATGACTTTTGTCAGATTGAGGTAGTGACTGTCTATTGCAATTTTTTATAGGGTTTTTATCATAAATGCATGTTGGATTTTGTTGAATGCTTTTTCTGCATCTATTGAGAGGATCATTTGGTTTTTGTCCTTGACTCTATTGATATAGTGTATTACATTGATTGATTTGCATATATTGAACCATCCCTGCATCGCTAGGACGAATTCCACTTGGTCAGGGTGTATGATCTTCTTGATGACCTTCTGCATTGTATTTGCCAGTATCTTATTAAGGAGTTTTGCATCTATGTTCGTTAGTGAGATTGGCCTATAGTTGTCTTTCTCAGTTGGGTCTTTCTCTGCTTTGGGGATCAAGGTGATGCTTGTTTCCAGGAATGAATTTGGGAGTATTGTTTCTCTTTCATTTTCACTGAAGAGTTTAAACAGTAGTGGCAGTAGTTCCTCTCTAAATGTTTTGAAGAATTCAGCAGTGAAGACATCAGGACCTGGGTTTTTCTTAGTTGGCATTTTTTTTTTTTTGGTACCAGGGATCGAACTTGGGTCCTTGCGCTAGTTGGTAAGTTTTTAATTATGTTTTCAATTTCATTGACTGAAATTGGGCTGTTTAGAATTTTTAGGTCTTCTTCATTCAATTTTGGTAATTCATACTTATCTAGGAATCTGTCCATTTCTTCTGTGTTTTTCATCCTATTGGTGTATAGGTTCTCAAAGTAGGTATTATGATCCTCTGGATTTCTTCTGGGTCTGTTGTAATTTCATCCTTTTCATTCCTAATTGCATGCATTTGGGCCTTTTCTTTCCTTTTTCTGATAAGGTTGGCTAAGGGTTTGTCAATTTTGTTTATTTTTTCAAAGAACCAACTCTTGGCTTCATTGATTTTTTTTATGTTGTTCTCTTAGTCTCCATTGCATTGATTTCTGCTCTGATATTAATAATTTCCTCCCTTGTGTGAGCTTTGCATTTGTCCTGCTATTTTTCTAGAAGCTTCTAGTTCAGCATCAGGTTGTTTAATTGGGCTTGCTCTGTTTTCCGAATATGAGTGTTCACTGCTATGAATTTCCCTTGTAAGATTGCTTTCATTGTGTCCCATAGATTCCAATATGTTGTATCGTCATTGTGGTTTAATTGCAGGAACTCTCTGATTTCTTCTTTAATTTCCTTTGTGACCCATTGGTTATTCAGAAGAGTGTTGTTCAATTTCCATGTGTTTATGAAATTTTTGCAGTTTCTTTTGGTATTGATCTCCGATTTCATCACACTATGGTCTGATAATATACAGGGGATAACTTCAATTCCTTTGCACTTACTTAAACATGTTCTATGAGTGAATATGTGGTCTGTTGTGGAGAATGACCCATGTGCATCTGAAAAGAATATGTATTCTGATTTTGTGGGGTGGAATATTCTATAAACATCTCTTAAGTTCATTTGTTCAAGAGTTTGATTGAGTTCTAGTATTTTGTTGCTTCTTTTTTATCTAGTTGAGCTATGTATTTGTGATAGTCAGGCACTGAGGTCCCCCACTACTATTGTATTAGTACTTATTTGATTTTTCATGTCCATTAGTACTTGTTTTATATAATTGGGTGCACTAGTGTTTGGTGCATAGATATTTATGATTGTCATCTCTTCTTCTTGGATTGTTCCCTTTACAAGGATGTAGTGTCCTTCTTTGTCTCTCTTAATCAGTGTTGGTTTGAAATCCACTTGATCTGCAAAGAGGATAGCTACTTGTGCTTTTCAGGGGTGGTTTCTATTGCATGGAGTATTATTTTCCACCTTTTAACTTTCAGTCTATGCATTTCTTTTTGAATTAAGTGTGCTTCTTATATGCAGCATATTGTTGTATCTTGCTTCTTGATCCATTCTGCCAGTCTATTTCTTTTGATTGGTGAATTTAGACCATTAACATTGATGGTTGTAACTGATACGTATTGCCTTATCCTTGTCATGACTTTTTCCTTTTGTTAGATTCTCCCCCTTTGACTTTAATTTCTTGTTGCACCTGATGGGTTCATTCTGCTGGGCTTCCTGGGGTTGTGATCCTCATTGTCTTATCCTAGGATATTGTGTAAAATTGTTTGGAGTGCTGGTTTGGTATTCATGAAGTTCCTAAGGTGCTCTTTGTCATGAAAGTATCTTATTTCTCCATCAATTTTGAAAGATAGTTTTGCAGGGTATGTCAATCTGTGTTGGAGGCTCTTTTCCTTTAGGGCTTGAAATATGTCACTCCAAGCCCTTCTTGCCTTGAGGGTCTGCATTGAGAAGTCTGCTGTGATTCTGATGGGCTTTCCCTTGTATGTGATTTGTTTCTTTTCTCTAACTGCTTGTAAAACTTTGTTCTTCTGTTGGGTTTCTGGAATCTTAACAATTATATGCCTATGTGTAGATTTTTTTTTGATCAAGGCTAATTGTAGTCCTATATGCCTCACTTATCTGTATGTCAGGTTCTTTTCCCTTGCTTGGGATTTTTCTGCCATCACTTCTGTGAACAGATTTTTTATGTCATCTGCTCTCTCTCCTGTTTCTTCATTGATTCTGATCAGTCTTATGTTATTCTTCTTTGCATCATCTAGCAGCTGCTCGATTGATTTCTCATGGTCCCTTACAATTTTAAAGCAATTTTTCTTTTCCTGGTCACTAATTGCAATCTTATCTTCTATATCTGAAATTCTTTCCTTACATTGGCTCATTCTGCTGCATAAACTTTCAGTGGAGTTTTTAATGTCCTGGAAATGTGTTTGTATCTGTTTTATAGATTCCATTTATTTCCTATGTTTGGATTCCATTATGTTCCTCAGCTCCTCTATTTTTTTTATCTGTGTCCAATCTATATTTATTAATCATGTCTTACACTATGGGCACAATCTCTGCTGTTATCTGAGAAATTCTTTCTCATTTCATTTTTTCCAGATCCTCTTTTGTTGCCAGTTCAGGGAGTCCAGGTGTTTGAGTATAAGAGTGTTCCATCTCATTTCCCTTTGAGGTGGCTTTAGGTGATCTTGAAGTCTGGTTTTGAGATTTGTTTATGCGTCTTCTCATTTCAACAGTGGTGGGGTAGTGGGGATGTGTGTGTGCTGCTGGCACCCTCATGGCTCCCCTCCTTGGCACTGGGAGCAGTGGTACAGCAACATGGAAGGGTCCTCCTTGGTGGTGGGGCAGCTCCATACTTTAGTATTTTTAATTAATGAAGTTCATGTTTTAGAACAGTTTTAAGATCACATCAAAATTGAGTGGAAAGTATGGGGTTCCTAAAGAAGCCCCATCCTAGCTCAAGTCTCCCCACTTCAGTATCCTTCAGCAGAGTGCTACATTCATCAGTGGACCTCCATGTACACATCATTACCCATAGTTTATACCAAAGCTCACTCTAGGTGGTTACCAAGTAGTTTTTAAAATCTTCCTTTCACTAATCATAGTTTCTAAAAGTTCAACTGTATGAAAAAAATTTAAAAAATTAAAAATCCCCCATTTATCTTGAGTCTCAGAGATAACTCCTATAAACTTTTTTTTGTATACCTTTTTTCTAAACATATACATACTTTTTATTTAAAAGCTGGGATTTTATTGTGTATACCATTCATTTTTTCCTCCATTTAGCAACTCCTTATGAATATATATAAATACTAACTAGTGTTTTAAAAATCATCATTTTAAATTGCTGTATAATATTCTATTATATATTAGAATATATTCAACTAATTAGCAATCATTTGCTATTTAGACTGTGTACACATTTTTCTGTCATAAAATAAATAGTGATAATAATTCTTCAACATACTTATTTGGCAATGATTTCCCTAAACTAATTTGATTTCCTTAAACAATCCCTAGAAATGGGATTGCTGAGCCAAAGAAAATGTTTAAATTTCAAAGCTCTTCATATAAATTGTCAGATAGCCCTCTGGAAAAGTTTTCCTGGCTTACTCATACTCCTGCCTACAAACATGAGCAGAATGTTCTTTCCTAGTCTTTTGCCAATCTTGGTATTTTTATAATAGTTGCCAAGTAATAGATTTAAACAAGCCAAATAGCTATTGTTTGCTTTGAATTTCTTCAGTTCATAGTTATGTTGAATTAAAAAAAAATACCTGGCCATTTTCTGTCTTTCTTTTGTTGATCACTTAATCATACCATTTAGGGCACAAGTATTTTTATTTGCCATAATTTAGTAGGATCCACCCAAACAGACTCCAATGTCATTATGGAGAGTGCCTTTTTTCATGCAGGATTTTTGAAGATAAGAAGTGTTAGTTGTGAATGTTCACTGGTTCCCTGGAGCAGAGATGGTGGAAATCTCAATACTGAGCACCAGGTTTACTGGAAACTTCAGAAGGGCTCCTTGGGTTGTAGCTTATCATATATATATATATATATATATATATATATATATATATATATATTTTAAATCAGTGTGGTAGATTTATCTCATTATCTTTAATCTGAACAGTTTAGCCTCTATTCATTGCTCCTGCTGGTTTTAAAAATTCAGGTTGCCCTTTGGGAAGAATACTAGGCCCAACAGTCCTGACATCACATGATAAAACAAGCTTTCCTCTCCTCCAAACAATTTATAATGAAGTGGGATGAGAAAGAATATGAGGGAGGTGATAGAGGTGTGTTTATCAAAGCAACTAATGCCAGGCACCACAACAGACAGAACGTGAATTTCCAGTGGCATAATTCTTTAAGATTTATTTTGCATTCATGCAATATCTAATGAAGATTGGGTTGCCCTGACCTCTTCCTATGTCCTATCCTACAAGTGGGACTAGGAAATAATAAGCATGAGTGTTTTATAAATATGCAAGTCTATATCACAAGAGGGCAGAGTTTTCTTATTTCCCATTTCATGCTTATGTACGGGTTCAACATGTATGCATGGATCCAACACATATTTTGGGTCCATATATTTCAAAATTGTGTTAATATAATAAATCATGTATATATATTATATATATGTATGTTGTCAGAGCTCTATATATCTTCCTTATCATTATTGTCATCAGCTATGGCATCAGAATTATCAATGTCAGCATCATCAGTGTCATCATAGTGAATTTCTTTTTTCCATTCTTAGTATATAGGTCAGTCTTGGTGATTTTTAATTGTCAAGTGCTGTGAGGTAGCTACTGCTATTATGATGTTACAGATAAGAACACTGAGTTTCAGATCGCTTAAGTAACTGGTGTCTCACTCCAGACCTGGTATTTTTAGCCTCTATAGATATGCCCTTTGTGTTAATTTCCTAGGGAAGCCATGCATTGTCACACAGGGTGGCATAAAACAACAGAAATTTGTTCCCTCACAGATCAGGAAGCAAGAAGTCCAAAATTATGGCACTGGCAGACTTAGTTCCTTCTGTAGCCTCTGAGGGACAATCACTTCCACTCTCTTAGCTTCTAGTGGTTGGCATTAGTCTTTGACTCCCTTAGTTTGTGGATGCATCACTCTAATCTTTGCCTTATCTTCACATCACCCATGTCTTTGGGTGTCTCTTTGTTTTTTTTCCCCTCTGGTGTAAGGTTATCAGTCAGTAGATTTAGGGCCCACGCTAAGTCAGTATGTTCTTGCTTGATCTTTGCCTTGATTATAGTAAAGACTATTTTAAAAATAAGTCACTCTCTGAGGTTCTGGATAGGCATGAATTCTTGGAGGGGAGTACTATTCAATCTACTATAGACCTATAATTGGGTTCACCCAAAGAGCATGAAACTTCATGAACACATCTGCTCATGGATGCACAAGGTTCTATTTCTCTATGATCATTTAGGTTGGAGAGGGCCACAAAGGCCTTGGGTGTAAATGTCACAAAGGTGTCCCCTTTTCTAGGGTAATAAAAGTTCCTGGCTGGGGAAGCTGAACAGGAGTTAGACTTAAACCCCTCTTACCTCTGTTACCAGTCACTTTTGTTTAGGCCACTACCTACACCCTGGATATGAGGGCCCAAGTCTGAGAGGATGGAACATGAAGTGGGCTTGCTACTGGTTTATAATTTTTAAGGAGCTTTTCTTTTCTGTTCCAGAATAGGAAACACAATACATGAACTGAAAGAGTGCCCAGAGGTCTTTTTCTCCAAATACCTCATTTACATTAGAGAAAAAAACTTATAATATTCTATATTAATATGCCGCTTATTGATTCATAAAGCACCATTAAAATCTATTTTTCAGTTTCAGGAACAGATATCCAGGAATTTTAACTACTTTTATTGCGAACTAGGATAAGATCCCCAATCGCTTGACTTTCCTTTTGATTGTATCATGCTGACTTGCACAGAGCCCTGTATCCTATTTTACATTGTCTTCTAAAATGTTTATTATCAGGGTCACATTGATCCTTTTTTGGTCTGTATTTGAACTTCTGAAGCTAGCTGAGCTTTTCTCCTCTCTTTTGCACTTTGCTTTGAAGAGTATTTTTTGACCAGATAAAATAAATTCTAAGTACAGTCTTTTTAAATTAATATGATCATCTCCCTGCATATCTTTATGAGTATTTATCTACCACCATAATTCTTTAGTTGCTGTGATACATGTGATATTTTAATAGCACACATTTCAAAGGACAGAGAAGGAAAAATACATCTTCCTTTCCTGCAATTCAAATATAACTCTTTTAAATATATATTTTTCTTCAATTTTGTAAAGAAAAAGTTTATTTTCTAAGTTCTAATGCAAATGAAATAAATAAGAAATCAAGTCTATAGTCTAATTAGTAGAACAAAATTCTTAGCATTTGATTTCTCCATAGATACCAGTGTGGATAATGTAACTTCCCTGGTGGTGGAGAACACACGTGATTCTATGTTCCTTGGGATTTAACACAGTACTGATCACATCCATGGCTCCCGATAATTACATGTTGATTAAATGCCCTGTATAGCTCCTTCAGTTCCTTGATTATATTGCTTCTGCTCTGGCTACCCTGTCTAACAATTCTCTGAATACACCTTTTCACATCTCCACAAGTTTACAAGTTCTTTCCTCTGCTTGGAACTCCTCTTCTCTAGTGATTCTTGTGCCAAGTTTCTACTCACTGTTTAAGACTCCCTCAAATGTCACATTCTTTGTGAAATATTTTTCAAGGGTGAGATGACGCTTCATTCATCTTCATATTCCAGCGACCTACACAGAGTCAAAATTACTCAATTTATATTGGATTAGCAAGAAATGAAGACAAGGGACAGACTCAGAGCAATTCTGTAGGCTGATAAGCATGGACCTATAGCCCTGCTTCTCAAATTAGGACTGTGTGACTTTCATCAGTGTACTTCATCACCCAGACTTGGTTTCCTTGGTTGTAAAATGAGTGCCGTAATAGTACATAACTCAAGATGCCCTTGTAAGGAGAAAATGAGATCATCAAAATAAAGTCCTTTGTCTAGTACTTGATAAATAATTAGCCATATTGAAGGAACTGTTCTGTGTGTTTTCTTTAATTGTAGCGGAGAGAATGCAGTGTGGTTGATTTGGCTAACCTCAGAGTGAGAGTGTCAGACTGAAATGTTTTGTTTGAGAATCATGTACTTGGTGTAGCCATTACTGCATTTTCTTCAAAACTAACTAGGGTGACTCAAACAAAAAGCAAAAAAAGTCATAGTCAGAAGAAGACTTATTAGAATGTTGTTATTATTATTATTACTTTAATTTTTCTTAGTACACATTTGTTGTACATAATGATTACATTCATCATGGGGAATTAACATATATGCAACGCAACTTAATTTCTTTTTTTTTCTTTTGCTACCTCTACCCTCCCTCCATTTCTAGATATCCTTCCCATTTGCACAAGTTATATCTCCTGGTTTCCTATTGTATATCTTTTATTTTGATCTTTAAATTATTAATACTTTGGGTTTATCATATATTAGAAGTCATGCGATATTTAAGCTTGTATATATGATTTATTTCATGTAATATTATGGTTTTATGGTTTCAAGGTGCATTTATTTTCCTACAAATGATTCAAATTTATTCTCCTTTTTTTCCCATTAAGTTTATTAGTACATTTTAGGTATAAAATACAGTTACATTCTTCATTGGGATCTTGTACCATTACATGAGTATCTTGGTTCTTATTTTTTTCCCCTTCCCCTGCCCTCCCTTCACCCCCTCCACCCTTCCCTATTTGCAAAGACTTTGTTTCCATTTTTTTCTTTTCTCATATTTTTTCTTTCCCCTTCTTTCCTTTCCCCTACCCTCCAACTTCCCCTGTTCCTTTAGACCTTTTCTTCCTATTACACAATATCAATTATACATTTTAAAAAATTACAATATGAAGATCTAGGAGACATTACCACAGATTTTACAGAATTTAAAAGGATATAGAAAGCATATTACAAAAATCTTTTTTGAATTAAATTTGACAACTTCTAAGAAGTACCTCGGAAGACAAATTAATGAAACTAACTCTGGAGGAAATACAAAATTTGAATAGCACCTATTAAGGTATATTCCTAGCTTGAAAACCTACCTATATGACAACAACAGGCTCATATACATTTTGACTGATAAATTATATCAAACATTTAAAGCAGAAAAAAGAAGAAACACTTCTCCTCTCATTTTAGGAAATCAACATTGTGCTAATCCTAAAACTGGATAAAGATAATAGAAGAAAAAAGTATGAACATAGATAGAAATTTATTTAATAAAATAAACTATTAGAAGTCAGATCTGGCAGTATGTAGAAAGTAGTTTTATTATAGGAATGGGAATGTTGGTTCAGCATTGGAAGATCCACCCCTAAAAGTCATCATTTTACCATAGGAAAGGAAAAAGCCATATGATCCTGTCACTAGTTGGAGAAAAAGTATTGGACTAAATTCTACAGCTGTTCATGGTAAAAACTATCAGGGATTAGAAGTAGAATAGAATGTTCTCAACAGATCAAAGACATGTAGTCCATGCTTCCAGCGAGAATGCCTTATATGAATGGAGAAGATACAATGCTTTCTCCTTAAGGTGGGGAACAAGGGCAGATGTGCCTACTCTTCATCTGTCCATTAAACTTTGAAACATATGCCCAAACCAAAATAGTCTGGCAATAAAAATAAACAAATAGCATAGGATTGGCAATGTACAAGTAAAATCTTTATATGTAGATGAAATGATCATCTACAGAGAAAATACTGAGAAATCTCTAGGAGCCCCTAGAACTTGTATTTGAATTTAGCAGGATTAGAAAACACAAGGTATATATAAAGATTCAGGTCTGTGTATATGTGCCATAAATGAAGAATTGGATACTGAAATTTAAAAGTTATGTAGGAGTTCAAAGGACTTAGAAAAGTAAAAACAAAACAAAACAAAGCAAAACAGTGTTGGAACACATACCTAATTTTAAGACTTCCTCTAAAACTACAGTAATCAAGGCAGTATTGGTGTAAGGAAAGACATATAGATCATCGGAGTAAAACAGAGAATCTAGAAATAGAACCACACATATATGATCCACTGAGTTTTGAAAGATTACTTAACATTAACATTTTATAGAACATAAACTCAATTCAAGAGCAGAGGAAAAGATAGTGTTTTCAGCAAATGGCACTAGAACACCTGGTATTTGAATATAAAAAATTAACCTCAACCCTTTTTTTCCATACATAAAAATATCTTGAAAGGATCTATGAAGCTAAATATGAAAGACTGAAACTATACAACTTTAAGAAGAAATTATAAGGGAAAATGTTTATGAATTAAGGGTAGGCAAGAATTTCCTAGGATATAAAAAACATGATGTATAAAAGAAAAAAATTGGTAAATGAGATTCCATCAAAATTTAGAACTTTAAATGACATCGTTAAGAAAATGAAAAGTAGTCCTTAAACAGACCATATTTACAATGCATATAACCTATGACCAGAATATATAAAGAACTCTTACAGCTCATTAATAGACAACCCAATTAAAAAATAGACATAAGAAGATGATAAATTGCCAGTACAGCCCAAGGAAAGGTGTGCAACACTAGAATCCGAAAAATACTAATCAGTACAATAACAAGATTGAATTATACACTCATTAGGGAGATGAAGTTAAAAGTTTTAAAAGAACAAATGTCAGCCTAGGTGTGAACCAGTTAGAACTTTCTAATACTGCTGATGTGAATGTAAAATGATAAAACCATTTTGGAAAACAATATAGAAATTTCTTGTATTACTGTTAAGAACCAACAGTCCTGTTCTTAAGTTTTTACATGAGAGGAATAAAAACACATGTTCAAAATAGATTTGTACATACAAGTTGAGGATCCCTTATCTGAAATTCTTGGGACCAGAGTGTTCAGATTTTGGTATGAAATCCACTTGATCTGCAAAGAGGATAGCAACTCCTGCTTTTTTTTCAGGTTCCTGTCACATGGAATATTGTTTTCCACCCTTCAACTTTCAGACTATGAGTTTCTTTTTGAATTAAATCCATTTCTTGTATGCAGCATATTGTTGGATCTTGCTTCTTGACCCAATCTGCCAGTCTATTTCTTTTGAATGGTGAATTGAGACCATTAACATTGATGGTTATAACTGATACATATTGACTTATCATTGTCATGACTTTTTTTTTGTTGGATTCTCCCCCTTTGTGTTTAATTTCTTGTTGCACCAGATGGACTCATTCTGCTGGGCTTCCTGGGGTTGTGATCCTCACTGTCTTTTCCTAGGACATTGTCTAAAATTTTTTGGAGTGCTGGTTTGGTATTCATGAAGTTCCTAAGGTGCTCTTTGTCATGAAAGTATCTTATTTCTCCATCAATTTTTAAAGATAAATTTTGCAGGGTACATCAATCTGTGTTGGAGGCTCTTTTCCTTTAGGGCTTGAAATATGTCACTCCAAGCCCTTCTTGCCTTGAGGGTTTGCACTGAGAAGTCTGCTGTGATTCCGATGGGCTTTCCTTTGTATGTGATTTGTTTCTTTTCTCTAACTGCTTGTAGAATTTTGTTCTTCTGTTGGGTTTCTGGAATCTTAACAATTATATGCCTATGTGTAGATTTTTTTTTGATCAAGGCTAATTGTAGTTCTATATGCCTCACTTATCTGTATGTCCAGTTCTTTTCCCCTCCTTGGGATGTTTTCTGCCATCACTTCTGTGAAGAGTTTTTTTAATTTCATCTGCACTCTCTCCTGTTTCTTCATTGATTCTGATCAGTCTTATGTTATTCTTCTTTGCATCATCTAGCAGCTGCTCGATTGATTTCTCATGGTCCCTTACAATTTTAAAGCAATTTTTCTTTTCCTGGTCATTAATTGCAGTCTTATCTTCTATATCTGAAATTCTTTCCTCACATTGACTCATTCTGTGGTGTAGACTTTCAATGGAGTTTTTAATCTCCTGGAAATCTGTTTGCATTTGTTTTACAGATTCCATTTTTTTCCTGAGATTGATGGGATTCTATTGTGTTCCTGAGCTCCTCTCTAGATTTATTCATCATGTCTTGCACTATGAGCACAATCTCTGCTGTTATCTGAGAAATTCTTTCTCATTTCATTTTTTTCTAGATCCTCTTTTGTTGCCAGTTCAGGGAGTCCAGGTGGTTAAGTATCAGTGTTCTATCTCGTTTCCCTTTGGGGTTGCTGTAGATGATCTGCAAGTCTGTTTTTGAGACTTGTTTATGTGTCTTCTCATTTTGATGGGGGATGGGGGGGTGCTGCTGGTGCCTGCATTGCTCACCTCCTGTGTGCTAGCAGGGATGGTACAGCAGCCCAGAAGCCTCCTGTTGTGTGCTGGGAGCACCTCACCTCCTGTGTGCTGGTGAGGGTCAAATTTATCCTTCTTTATGGCAGAGTAGTAGTCCATTGAGTATATAGATCACATTCTTTATCCATTCATCTGTTTTTTTGTTTGTTTGTTTTTTCTCCATTAACTTTATTAGTACATTTTAGGTATAAAATACAGTTACATTCATCATTGGGATCTTGTACCATTACATGAGTCTCTTGGTTCTTATTTTTTTTCCCCTTCCCTTGCCCTCCCTTGCCCTCCCTCCACCCTTCCCTATTTGCAAAGAACTTGTATCCATTTTTTTCCTTTTCTCATATTTTTAACTTTCCCTTTTTTCCCTTCCCCTACCCCTCCCAATTTCCCTGCTCTTTTAGACCTTTTCTTCCTGTTACACAATATCAGTTATACATTTTTAAAATTACAATATTAAGATCTAGGAGACATTAGCACAGATTTTACAGAATTTAAAAGGATATAGAAAGCATATTACAAAAATCTTTTTTGAAATAAATTTGACAACTTCTAAGAAGTACCTTGGAAGACAAATTAATGAAACTAACTCTGGAGGAAATATAAAATTTGAATAGCACCTATTAAAGAAAGTATATTCCTAGCTTGGAAACCTACCTATATGACAACAGCAGGCTCATAAACATTTTAACTGATAAATTATATCAAACATTTAAAGCAGAAAAAAGAAGGAACACTTCTCCCCTCATTTTAGGAAATCAACATTGTGCTAATCCTAAAACTGAACAAAGTTAATAGAAGAAAAAAGTATGAACATAGATAGAAATTTGTTTAACAAAACAAACTATTAGAAGTCAGATCTGGCAGTATGTCGAAAGTGGTTTTGTTATAGGGATGGCAGTGTTGGTTCAGCATTGGAAGATCCACCCCCAAAAGTCATCATTTTAACAGAGGAAAGGAGAAAGCCATATGATCCTGTCACTAGTTGGAGAAAGAGTATTGGACTAAATTCTACAGCTGTTCATGGTAAAAGCTATCAGGAGACTAGAAGTAGAACAGAAACTTCTCAACAGATCAAAGACATGTACTCCATACTTCCAACAAAAACTCCTTCTATGAATAGAGATGATACAATGCTTTCTCCCTAAAGTGGGGAACAAGGGCATCTATGCCTACTCTTCATCTGTCCATTAGACTTTGAAACATAGGTCTAAACTGAACTAGTCTGGCAATAAAGTAACACAACTAGGATAGGATTGGCATGGCAGAAGCAAAATCTTTATATGTAGATGAAATGATCATCTACAGAGAAAATACTAAGAAATCTCTAGGAGGCCCTAGAACTTGTACTTGAATTTAGCAGGATTAGAAAACACAAGGTATATAGAAAAATTCAGGTCTGTGTATACTTGCTATAAATGAAGAATTGGATATTGAAATTTAAAAGTTATGTAGGAGTACAAAGGACCCAGAAAAGCCAAAAACAAAAACAAAAACAGTGTTGGAAGACGTTTAGCACCCAATTTTAAGACTTCTTCTAAAGCTACAGTAATCAAGGCAGTGTTGGTGTAAGGAAAGACATATAGATCATTGGAATAAAACAGAGAATCTAGAAATAGAACCACACATATATGGTCCACTGAGTTGTGAAAGATTATTTAACATTAGCATTTTATAGAATATAAATTCAATTCAAGAGCTGAGGAAGAGATATTGTCTTCAGCAAATGGCACTAGAACACCTGGTATCCATATATAAAAAATTAATCTCAACCCTTTTTTTCCATACATGAAAATAACTTGAAGGGATCTATGAACCTAAATAAGAAAGCCTAAAAGTATACAACTTTAAGAAGAAATTATAAGGGAAAATATTTATGAATTCAGAGTAGGCAAGTACTACCTAGGTTACAAAAAACATGATGTATAAAAGAAAAACATTGATAAATGAGATTCCATCAAAATTTAGAACTTTAAATGACATCATTAAAATGAAAAGTAGTCCTTAAACAGACCATATTTACAATGCATATAACCTATGAGGAGAATATATACAGAATTCTTGGAGCTCATTCATAGCCAACCCAATTAAAATGTAGGCATAAGATGATAAATAGCCAGTATAGCACAAGGAATGGTGTGCAACTCTAGAATCAGAAAAATACTAATCAGTACAATAATAAGATTGAATTATACACTCATTAAGGAGATGAAGTCAAGTTTTAAAAGCCTTGTCATGACTTTTTGTTTTTGTTGGATTCTCCCCTTTTGCATTTAATTTGTCACACCCAATGGATTCATTCTGCTGGATTTCCTGGGGTTGTGATCCTCATTGTCTTTTCCTAGGGCATTGTTTAAAAGTTTTTGGAGTGCTGGTTTGGTATTCATGAAGTTCCTGAGGTGCTCTTTGTCATGAAAGTATCTTATTTCTCCATCAATTTTGAAAGATAAATTTTGCAGGGTACATCAATCTGTGTTGGAGGCTCTTTTCCTTTAGGGCTTGAAATACATCACTCCAAGCTCTTCTTGCCTTGAGGGTCTGCATTGAGAAGTCTGCTGTGATTCTGATGGGCTTTCCTTTGTATGTGATTTGTTTCTTTTCTCTCACTGCTTGTAGAATTTTATTCTTCTTTTGGATTTCTGGAATCCTAACTATTATATGCCTATGTGTAGAGTTTTTTTGATTAAGGCTAGCTGGAGTCCTGTATGCCTCACATATCTGTATGTCAAGTTCTTTTCCCCTGCTTGGGAAGTTTTCTGTCATCACTTCTGTGAACAGTTTTTTTATGTCATCTGCACTCTCTCCTCTTTCTTCATTGACTCCAATCAGTCTTATGTTGTTCTTCTTTGCATTGTCTAGCAGCTGCTGGATTGATTTCTTGTGTTCCCTTACAATTTTAAAGTAATTTTTCTTTTCCTCCTCACTAATTGCAATCTTATCTTCTATATGTGAAATTCTATCTTCACATTGGTTCATTCTGCTGCGCAGACTTTCGATGGAGTTTTTAATTTCTTGGAAATCTGTTTGTATCTGTTTTATGGATTCCATTTGTTTCCTATGTTGGGATTCCATCATGTTCCTCAGATCCTCTATTTTTTTAACTGTGTCCTCTCTAGATTTATTACTCATGTCTTGCACCATGAGCACAATCTTTGCTGTTATCTGAGTAATTATTTCTTATTTCATTTTTCCCAGATCCTCTTTTGTTGCCAGTTCAGAGAGTCCAGGTGGTTGAGTATCAGAGTGCTCCATCTCGTTTCCCTTTGGGGTTGCTGTAGGAGATCTGGAAGTCTGTTTTTCAGGCTTGTTTTAGTGTCTTCTCATTTCCAAGGGGGGGTGGGGGGTGGGGGGTGGGGCTGCTTCTGGCACCCACGTGGCTCGCCTTCTCTGTCCTAGGAGCTTGGGATGGCAGCAGGGAAGCTTCTTTCTGGGGGCTGGGACCGGCTGAGCTTCACTGCCCTACGAGCCTGGGCTATCTATTCATCTGTTGATGGACATATAGGTTGCTTCCAAGATTTAACTATTATGAATTGTGCTACTATAAACATGGGTATGCATATATCACTGTAGCATGATGTCTTTATCTCTTTAGAGAAAATACCTAGAAGGGGAATAGCTGGGTGAAATGAAATTTCTATTTTCTTTTGGCGAAGAATCTCCATACTGATTTCTACAGTAGTTGTTGTGACTTTCATCTAGATTCCCCCAAAGCCTCATGAACTCATAGGTGGGGTTTTTCAGAAATGGCTGGATCTAGCACATGTGATATTGGGATAAGGGTGTATGGTACTAAATCAGTATTCTGAGTGGAATTAGCATAGTTCTGGGTGACACCACCACAAAGTGTGGAAGCTTGCCTGGGATAAATGGGAAAGATAAGTTCACTGCTTGCTGCTGCTCTTGCTGCTTGCTCCTTGTTGCTTCCTGCCTGCCATGCCATGAATTGTTTCTCCTTTGTGATGCCCCTCTGCCATGTGCCACCCTGCCTTGGAGCCAGCTGACTATATACTGAAACCTCTACAAACTGTGAGGTGAATTAAACTTTTCCTCCTTTAACTTTAGGTGTTGAGTATTTTGTTTAAGCAATGAGAACAATAACTAACACAGTAGTTATGCTAGTTTCTGTTCCTACCAACAATGGAGAAAGTTTCCTGTTTCCCCCTGCAGCCTTGCTAGAATTTCTTATTTTCTTTCTTTCTTTCTTTTTTTGTACCAGGGATTGAACTTGGGACCTTGCACTTGCAAAGCAGGCTCTGGAACCACTGAGCTAAATCCCTGGCCCCCTGTTATTTTATTTCTTGATGATAGTCATTGTTTGTGGAGTAAAATTGAATCTCAATGTTATTTTTAGAATTTCCATTTCTTTGATGGCCAGAGATGTTGAACATTTTTTTCATGTATCTATTGGCCATTTGTACTTCCTCTGAGAATTCTCTATTCATTTCAGTTGGCTATTTTTAATTGGGTCATTTATTTTGGGAGGTTTAATTTTTCTGAGTTCTTTATATATTATAGACATTAGTCCTCTGTCTGAAGTATAGCTTGCAAAATTTTTTCCCATTTTTTAGGTTGGCTCTTCATACTTTGGTTGTTTCCTTTGCTGTGCAGAGCTTTTTAATTTGCCACAATCCCATTTATTAATTCTTGTTGTTATTTCTGATATAATTGGTGTTCTGTTCAGAAAGTCTTTGTCTTTAAGAGTTTTACTGATTTTATCTTCCAGCAGATTAAATGTTCCTGTTTTAATATATATATCTGATCCATTTTGATTTTAGTTTAGTAAATAGTGAAAGATATGGGTTTAAATTCAATCATCTGGATGTGTATAATCAGTTTTTCCAGTATCATTTATTTAAGAGACATTGATTTCTCCAGTGTACATTTTTGTCCCCTTTGTCAAAGATTAATGTTCCTAGGCTTGTTTTTGCATCCTCCATGCCGTTTCATTGATCTGGACATCTATTTTTGTGCTAATAGTATGCTTTTTTTAAAATTACTGTAGCTTTGTAATATAACTTGAGATCCCACATCATGGTGCCTTCTGGTTTGCTCTTGTTGCCCAGATTGCTTTTGCTATTCTGGATCTCTTCTGGTTCCATATAAATTTTAGAACTGTTGTTTCTAGTTCTAAAAAGAGTGCTGCTGATATTTTGATTGGCAATGCATTAAGTCTATATAGTAGTTTTGGTAGTAGGGCTATTTAAAAAATATTCATTCTGCCTATCTAGGAACAGGGATGTCTTTCCATTTTCTGATGTCCTCTTGGTCTTCTTTTTCACAGTACTATAGTTTTCATTGTAGAGGCCTTCCACTTCCTTGTAGGTTAATTACTAAGTATTTAATTTTTCTCGATGCTATTGTGAATGGTATTATTTTCCTAATTTCTGTCTTGGTGGGTTCATTATTGGTGTACAGGAATGCTATGGACTTTTGTGTGTTGATTTTGTACCCTGCCACATTGCTGTATTTGGTTATTAATTCTAGGAATCTTTTTTTTTTTTTTGTACCAGGGATTGAACTCAGGACCTTGTGCTTGCGAGACAGGTGCGATGCTATTGAACTAAATCCCCGGCCCAATTCTAGGACCTTTTGGGGGAATTTTTTGGGTCTTCTATGTAAAGGTTCATGTCATCATTACCAAATAGTGGTAATTTGACTTCTTCTCTTCCTATATGTATCCCTTTTATTTTTTTTCTTTTGTCCGATTGCTCTGGTTAAAGTTTTGAGCACTGTATTGAACAGGAATGGTGATAACGGACATCTTTGTTTTTGATTTTAGAGGGAAAGCTTTCAGCTTTTCCCCGTCGTAGTGGAAGTAGGTTTGTCATAAGTGATTGTAAAACTGGGTCTGTTGATGCTGTTATACCCAGTAGGAATTCTTTCCCTGCAATACTGTAACCAGGTCTAACTGTATCCTGTTAAAATGAATAGAATTTATTTTGATATTTGAGTTTTAAGAGAAAGACATAAACTACATGTACATGCATAAACTACATGCACACATACTCAGAAAACTAGTGGGGTTTTCATAATATAAAAACCTTGTGATTTTTAGGGGATGAACTTAGCTTATTTTAGCTTGAACTTTTGGAGTATCACTGTGCTTTAAAAAATTTGAAATAAATGTCCATTATTATGAAAAATTTCAAACACATATCAATTTAGAGTTAATATGATAATTCTCCCTGCAACTATCTATTTGTGGAGCTTCTATTTATTGGCAGTACTCTGGCATTGTGTTTCATCCCTTTCCTTCATTTTATTGTAATATTTCAAAGCAAATGGGAGATATCATACATTTCACTCAGAATATATAAATATTTCAGTGTTATCACTATCAGATAAAGAATTCCTTTTCAAAATGTATAATCATAAATCATTATCACAACCAACAAAATTAAAAATAATTTCTTAAAAGGTTCTAATGTCAACCTGTGTTCAGTTTTTCATGAATTAAATATATTAAAAGCTTTTTATTCTTTAAAAATGTTTATTTTTATTAGTATATGTCTGCAGTACATAATGATTACATTCCTCATGGAGAGTTGGTACATGTACACAACACATCTTAATTCTTTTTTCATCCCTTTCCCAATCCTTCCCTCCCTACTCCATCTCTGTATGTTCCTTTCAATAGTTATTTTGTTTGAATTAGAATCCAAACACAGTGCACAAACTATGTTTGTGGATTTCTGTATTGTTTGTTAATATGTAGCAATTTGGCTTTTGTCTCCATGCCATTCACTTCTTGAAGAACTTTAAAGTCAACACACACACACACATGAGTTTACGGCTCCTTTGGAAAAAATTGGAAGATCTGGAATATGTGTCAGCATTGGCTTACATTCCTAAAAGGCAGGCTTGTCTGGACTTGTTAGAGGCTGCAGATTTTTGCCCTGCCAAGATCTTCTACAGACTATGTTAGTCTCTTTTTTACCATCCAGTTTAACTCACTTAAGTTGCCTTCCAGGCCCCACTGCCTTTGAGCTGGCCACCTCTGACCTACATCTACTATTGTATGAGGCAATGAGAACTGAATCCTGAAAGCTGATCTGGAAATCCAAAAATATTCCTAATAGTTCAGCAAATATTTATTGTTTGTACAGTATATTATTAGGTAGGAATGTAAACTAAAATGTTTAAAATTTTTTTCAGCAAAGAATTGAATCGACAAGACTTAAAAAATCCCAAATTAACCTGAAACTTCATGAACTGACATCTCTCTTTCCTTGAGCATTCCAGTTAATCTGCCTTATTGGTTTCCATTTTGTAAATATCTTTTTCACCTGTGTGATGGTTTGATGTTACAAAGGTCAGTAGACCCGGGGTCTTGAGACACAGACTTGAGTCCTAGTCTTCTTTGACAAGTGGGCCATCCTTTTGATTCTGTGACTCATCTATAAATATAAAGATAAAACAACCAAGTAAGGCTGTTGTGAAGCTCAAATAAAGAAACAGATGTGAGATTAATTGGTAAATTGTATAGCTTTGTGTTCAAACAAGGAGTTACTATGCTTAACCATATACTGAATTATGTGTAATACCCTCTTTCATGCTTCCATGAATTTATTCTGCAGTTGCCCTTCTTTGTAATGCCCCTAAGAATGAATTGGTAGTTGTCTGTGGTCTCCAAGCACTTTATGCTTATTTCTTTATACCATTTTCACACTGTATTAAGGCCATTTATTCACATTTCTGTCTTCTGGGAGATTCTAAGAGCAAACAAACTATCTGTGCTTGGCATACAGCTGACCTTTAGTAAAGGTCTGCTGAATTGGAGTGGATCAATTTGAACACTTATTACCTTTGTGCTTGTTTTGAAGGATAAAGTCAAAGTCTATACACTTATTTAGATATATCATCTGGTAACTGACCAGCCTTGGCACTTGTTAGAAGCTTATGCTGGGATAACAACAATGAAATATTCATGAAAAGGGAATTATATACTTTAGTTATATAAGTAAATGAGCAGATTTCTTGAGTACATTTTCTGTAATTTAAGCTCATTAACAGTGAGACAACATAAATGTGGAATGCTTACCATTTAAAGTACTTTTTCCTGGTGAAAACTCAAGGTCCTAGTATTCATTTTCTGGCCCTAGTTCTCTTGGTTAACTTAGGGCTTCTTGCTCTTTTACAGTTGGTTTGGCATCCACCCAGTCAGCATGAATAACACCAACCACCTTGTTAATAGCGATAATATGGGCTATGCATCTTACCTTTTTGAGCAGGAGAAGAACAGAGGATATCTACCTGGCCAGGTGAGAATTGATGTCATTGAAAGCTTCTTTCTTGATTCATTGAGTGCCACCATTCATTCAATGTTTAGAATACTTGATTCAGATTTCTAGAATAAAGTGTCATTATGGATCACACATGTGCTTGGATAGAAAGAATTTGCCATTATCCCTAATGGATATTTAAATTCCTAATAGGAATTTAAAAAAATGATTAATAAACCATTAACTCTTTGTGGCAGATACTATTTATGGTTTCATAAAGTTGCAGTCAGTTGCATAAGGAATAGAAAGTTTGAGAGTTTTGTTTGTAATAGTTTTTGATCAAGCTGAAAATATGATAAACTGTGTTAATGCTAACTTTTGTTTTCATGGCTATAGATGTATTAAGAACCCTCTTATTGGTATAAAAGGCTTGAATGAGGACAGGTGATGTCTTTCTCACTGGTCCAGGCTTTGTTCTTAGTGATGAAATTTCTTCCAAATATCTAATTCTATTTTCTTGTAATAAACTCTCTCTTAGTCAGGTTTTTGTTACAGTAATGAAATACCTGAGATAAACCAACTTAAAAGAAGAAGAGACTTATTATGGCTCATGGTTTCTGTCCATAGTTGCTTGGCCTGTTTGCTTTGGGCTTGTGGCGAGGCTGAACATCATAGTGGGGAAGATGTGGTGGAGAAAAGTTGTTCATGTTATGGTGGCTGGGAAGAGAAAAAAAAAAAAAAGAGAAGAGGCTGTGGTCCCAGTATGCTCATTAAGGGCATACATTCAGTAACCTACTTCCTCCAAAGAGGTGCCTTCCACTACTTCCTGATAGTGCCTTCAGCTGGGGACCTCGCCTTTAACTCAGGAACTGCCAGGAGAGTGGCATTTAGGATCCAATCACAACAAAGCCTAAAACAGAGACAACCTTAATCCATCAGACTTATTTTGTAAATTTGAAACTGAGTGATCAGACATGTTAGGGAAAAGGAAGCTAGTCCATGCACTTGCAGGAACCTTTCCAACTGTGAGCAAATTAGTGACTATCTTTATCTGTATATAAATTAGTGGAAAGAGGGATGCTGTTCTGCTTGACCACTGTATGTGACCACTGAATGTGAAAGAACATAGGATGGGATGAGAGCTCCAGGCACCTAGAATGAGTATTTCATTACAAAGATATTAGCCTCAGTAACATTCAGTCTGGTCTTCTAGCTCCTTTGTTGACAAAACTCTATTTTCTATTTGTATTCTGTATTTTAGGGAAAAGATAAGAGGTTCTCATTTATGCTCGCTTCCTGGGTGCTAGGCACTTTGACATTGTCTTTTTAATATCAAAAGAGACATATGATTTGCAATGTGTAGTTATCTCTTTTCCTAAGAAAAATTTAGACATTTAAGATGAAATGGTAGGCCAGTTGGTTGGAGGCTGGAGTCTTGCATGGCACTGAGCAGGCTGAAGAGATAGAAACAAGATCCGCAGGGGGCAGGTCCAGATGGTGGATGGTATGTTTGTGTTTCATTTTGCAATAGGAAAGCTTGCAGTTGCTCTTTTCTTTTTAAGCCACAGGACATTTATTTTTAAAGGGCAAATGGATCTCTGAGTTCTAGAGAAAACACCAGAGACTAGATTGATAGGTCAGCATTTTATAATTTGTTATTACACATTGTGTTTCTTGTCAAAATGTTTCTTTTTGAGGTGTAAATTTGAAACTCACTCTCCTTGAAATAGCTTTGTTGATAATTAGAATATTTTCAGTAATGGTATGTATACTGACCACAGTGTGAGCCATTTCAGAAATAAAAAAAGTTTCAGATTATTTTACATCCTCTTTGTATTGCTGCAAATGATTTTTGAGTAGTTTAGTAAAATGAATGGAATGTTTGCATTTTAAATGGAAGTCACTGCAGAATCTAAGAAAGAATAAAAGGCAATGGGGTGTTTCTTTTGGCAGGGACCCTTTGTAGCAGCCTTTGCATCATCACTCCTAGGAGATGTGTCCCCCAACATTCTCGGCCCACACTGCATCAACACGGGAGAGTCTTGTGACAATGCCAATAGCACTTGTTCCATTGGTGGGGTAGGTAATTACATCATAAGGAATCTTCATTTTTGTACATCTCATAAATACCTTATGTTTGGATTTGAATATTAATCATTGATTTTACAAGTACGTTGTCCTTGATATACACTGGTCTATGTATCTCTAATACCTGCTGTTCCCTAAAGTACCTGTGCAAACTCACTGAATTTTTTTTTTTTGTACTGGGGATCAAACTCTGGTCCTTGCTCTTGCGAGGCAGGCGGTGGAACCACTGAGCTAAATATCCAGCCAAACTCACTAAATTTTGAGGAGTTAAAAATTATAGTTTTCCATTTGATTAAATGTTAAGTTAAATGTAGACTAAGTATCTTTCACCAAACTTGGTCAGTGTAAAACATTTTGTTTTGGCATATTTGAAGTTGCAAGTTTGCCCCAAAAACTACCTGCTTGAGACATTTCTCACTGATTAGAAATCTATAGTGTTTAAAAATATAAAGCAAGCTTTTTTTTCTTTTAAAGTTACAAAATACCTTGTTGTAAAAACTCAAAGGTCATGGATAAATAGAGAAGTAAAAATTGAAAGTACCTATTTGTCTCCCCCTTTATATGCTTCTTTCTCAGAAGTTACTGTTCTCTCATCATTTCCTATGCATCTATCTACATATGCATAAACAAAGTTTTATGACTTATTTATGAATTTTTTTTCATTGGTCTATGAAATTTGCCTTTGATATCTCTTTTTTGTCTTTGTTTCTTTTTTCCTTTTGTTTTCCCTGTACTGGGGATTGAACTCAGGACCTTGTGCTTGCTAGATAGGCACAGCACCACTGAGCTACATCCCCGGCCCCTTAGATATCTTTATATGTATCTCCAGATCTGTTTGACAATTTTGAAAGATGGCAAGTAAGGCTATACCGACATTTATTCAGCTACTTTTCACCAAAGTTCATTTAGATTTGTTTTCAACTTTGACATGAACTGCAGGTGCTATTCTTTGGGTTCTTATTCTCATGTTTGTAGAACATTTTATTTGTGATGTTACTTTTGTTATACATTATTTCTGAGCTATTTATTTTATTATAGTGAACCCTACCCATGGAGCAGTAAACTTTTTTTTTTGCATTACAACAAAGCTGTTTATTTGTGATCAGTGTTTGAGACTCTGTACATCCTTCACAAATTTAATTTTACATAATCTGATACTCTCTTAAAACTTAAACTTTGAACTGCTAGACTTCTATTTCCCTAGAACATAAGGGCCGGTATAAATTATTTTCCAGAAATGAGGTACCGTTTCACAGAACTGGTTTACTTTTTTTTTTTTTTTTGTCTGTTTTCAAGTTTTAGAGAACTAAATTTGCATTTGTTAAAATCAAAAAGTAGGAAAGATGTTCTTTACAAATAATTTTGATCAGGTATGTGTTCAAAGAAAGCAGGATAAAAAGGCTTTTTCTCTGACATTCTGTATTGTGCTGTACTGTTGTTCAATAGGAATGAGCTTCTGTCATTTGCTAAAAGAATGAGTAGCGGGGAACAGGATATGTTGGGAATTTCATAATGGGTAACAGAACCATTCTCTTGGGCAAACCGTAGGCAGGGGCAGCTGTGCTGTAACCATATGGTGTTCCATAGCCTGGAGCTATGTAGCCAGGAGCAGCTGTACCCCAAAGAAAGCTCCCCTCATCAGAGTTCCTCTTCCTCTGCCTCGAACCGCCTGGACTGCTGCAGACACAGCCGTATTCACAACACCCTTTGCTTGAGGAATAATCTTCTTTTTCTTATTATTTGCTGCATTGGGTCCAGAAAACAGCTTCTCCAGAGCAGCTAAAGCTGCACTTGCCTTTGCTACTTTCTTATTTGGACCTGCGCCTCTGAATTTCTGTCCATCTACTTCTACCTCCATTACAAACCACTTGTCATGGCTTCCACCAGTCTCTGAGATGAGTTCATATTTGAGACCTCGTCTTTTTCCATTGAGCTCCATTACAGGATTTTTGCCACTTGCAGTGAGGATAGGGCCCTGAGTTCTTACCTCTAAGGTACTGGAGGTTTCAGTTGTAGAATTTCCAGTATTATTGCTTGAGTTTGAAGACACTGTTTCATCTTTGCCTTCATTATCTGATTTTTCATCGGAACTCATACATTTAATATCTGCATCAAAGCCTGTTGGGTATCCCATTGCCTGTAATACCTTCACTGCTACGTGAAATTTTGCAGTTTTCTTGAATGGTCCTGAGGCTTCGTATGTTGTGCCATCCACATCTACAGACATTGTGAAGACCGGAGCATGGACAGGGCCAGACTGAGACAAGAGCTTATACTGAAGCCCAGGCCTGATCTGATTGAGCCTCATTAGTGCATTCATCAGGTCTATTGCTTTACTATCCAGGATTTTCCTTAAGTTTCGTTTCATCTTCTTACTGGGATCTTTATCATCCCCTATTCCATCTTCAAATGGTCTCTTTAGAGCTGAAGAGCCAGCATCTTCTTTATCAGTAATTGACCAGGAATACTTCTGAAAAGGCTTACTAGATGGAAGGGGGTCCATCTCCAACACTTTATAAATCTGGCCAAAGGCTGATAGTCTGAGTGCATGCTGTGCGCTGTGGGTGATATCTTCTTTTTGCTGGACAGTCATATATCTCAGAGCATCTGTCGGGTCCCGCTCACAGGGATCATGAAGACCAGGACCCCCAGGAAATAGTATTCCAGATGCCAAACACTCCATTACTCGTCTCAAGGCCTCCCCAGCGCCCAAAGGTCTATTACAAGTACCTATAGACTTTTCACATATAAGCTCTAGTGGCCATCCTTTTAATGGTGACCCATGTGGGGACTCTGTTGCACAAATCACGTAGAGTACGAAGAACAATTACACATGATTTTAATCCATTTGCCCTTGCCTGAAACCATTTGGCATGTCGGAGAGACGCCAAGGCATTCAAGCATTTCTGCCTGTCCAGTAAGTCCAGAGGATCTCATCGCAACATTTTCTCCATCCTTCTTCTCCAATTCGTCCTTAATTAGAGGAGAAGTAAGTATTACCTTCAAAGTTAGTGTGGGCTCTTTTGTATTCTGAATTACAATAGATGCCTCATCTACACATTGTTTCACTTGGTATTTCTCTTCTGTGAGTTTCTGAATCTGAATAGGAAGATTTTCTTTGTACTTAACAAGGTCTCTGTGGGTTTGTCTTTGCACATTAAAACCAGTTCCAAGTCCATATCATCCTTAATCAGCAAGCTTTTTGCAACCAGGCCAATCCTCATTACACCACACAATGTCCGACCACCTTGGTCCTTGGAATAGTTTTCTACAGCCTCATCTTTCTTCACATCTGCCTCGCCCTCTGTTTTTGTGCCTTTATTTGTTTCATCGAGCCAATCTGAGACATGTTTAAGAGCACACTCAACAGTAGACACCATATTTTGAACAGCTTCAAGTTCCTCTGGAGATGGATAGATTGTTGAATGTTTCACCATAACATGGCGATCATCATTGGCAAAAGATCGAATAGATCTCATGGTTTTCTATAAGATTTTAGCTTCTTTTTCCTATCTTTTCCTCTCTTTCTTGTCGTCTTCACTAGACACTGTTTTGTGTGACAGTACCTCCTCATAAGCCTGAGTCCCCTGACAGTCTCTCAGCATCAAATACAGCAAAGATGTTTGAAGACTTTTCTCTGGAATACACCCGCGCCGCTGCGCTCTGCCCGCGCCGGGTGCCCGCTCCGCCGCCGCCGCCACCTCGCCCTCCCGCGTCTCCGGCTCCTCAGCCCAGCGGAGGCGGCTGCGGCGGCTGCTTGCCCTGGTGGTGCTCGCGTCTCCGGTCCTCAGCAGTATACTTTTAACAATTGTGCTATATATTAATGTTTTTATATAGAAACTTCCTTTGTGAATCTTCACTTGTAATGTTTTTCACATATTATTAATTTGCAGTAAGTTTTAAGATCACTTGTTAAATTCTGAAATCTGCAGGTAAAATAGCTAAATAAATCACACTTGCAGTAGGATATTATGCATCAATTTAGTGTCTTACACTGGAATATTGAGCACTGTGGGGAAAAGTTCTTAATATATAATGTTGAATAAGAAAGTCATGATTTAATATTATATACTCATTATAATTGCAGTTTTTCAAAAACAGTTGTGTTATAGTAAAAAGATAAAGTGAGACTTTTTAATTGTTAGCAATGATTTTCCTTTTTGACACTATTAAAAGTAGTTTTTAGCCTGAGATTTAGCTCAGTGGTGCTGCTGCCTGCCTCACAAGCGCAAGGTCCTGAGTTCGATCCCTGGTAATAAAAGTAGTTTTTATTCTCCTATTTGCATTTTTGTATATTTTTCTATAATGAGCATAATTTACTTTTATAATCAGAAAAAATTACAAGAAAATCCAGCCCCCCACCACAGCCCTGTATTCTGTTTCTCTCTGTGCATGTGTTGGATTGGCTTTCTTCATGTCAGTGATAGCCTTTTATCTCTCCATTTCATGTACACATACAGTTTTGCATACACAGGAGCACACTATAATTCTGTTCTATAATTAGTCTCCTCATTTTCAGTCAATATGCCCTAAAACACTATTAACTTAACTTTATAATTTTCGGGGTTTTGTTTTTTTTGTTTTGGTACTGGGGATTGAACTCAGGTCCTTATGCTTGGGAGGCAGGCAGGAGAAACACTGAGCTAAATCCCTGGCTATAATTTTCAGGTTTTTTTTTTTTTGGTACCGAGGATCGAACTTGGGACCTTGCGCTTGTGAGGCTGGCGCCAGAACCACTGAGCTAATTCCCTGGTCCTATAATTTTCAGTTTTAAGTACCATAATTTAATTAACTCATTCTCTACCAATAGGTGTTTCCTTTTCCTCCCTCCCTTCCATCCTGCTTCCTTCCCTTGCCTCCTCTCCCTCCATCCCTCCCTTCCTTCTGGAATGCTCCTTCCCTTCCTTTGCTATCTATGTAAGCATATGTACTGTGATCACTGTCCTTGTCATATATATTTACACAAGTTTATGAATCTTACCATGGGATAAATTCTTAAAAGTGAGTTTGCTGTCAAAGAGAAAGCATGCCTAACACAAGCTACATGTCTCCCAACTGCTCCCTCAGTGAATTTCCACCCACTGTGTATGAGTGACTGCTTCCCAAGCCCCCAAAGCTGTTTGTCACTCTTGTAATATTTGTCAACATGATATACAAAGAGTTATTTCTTTGTAGTTTAAATTCTAATTTCATTATCCATGAAATGGAACATATTTATTGTGGAATGGCCAGTTACATTTTCTTTTTCTTTGTGTGTGTGTGTGTGTGTGTGTGTGTGAGTGTGTGTGAGATTTATCTATTTCTTCTGTATTTCACGACGTATCCATTAGGCTACATTTTCCTTCAAATAAGAGAAACTAATTCAATGTGAATGAATCAGACATGTGGTAATAAAAATTAATGAATGAAAAATAAAATAAGTAAATTCAATAAGAAAAATATATGAATGAATCAGGAATCAGAAGGTATTAACAGGAGTCTCGGTTTCTTTTTCTTTTAAAAAAATTGGGACATAATATTTTTACAACTTTATCGATTTCACTATGATAATTCAATACATGCATACAAAGTATAATGATTAAATCAGAGTAATAAGCACTTTCATCTCAAATGTTAATCATTTTTATTGGAAAATTTGAAATATATCATAGTTTTTTTTGACTAATAGTTACCGTATTGTGCTTTAAAAAGCCAGAACTAGAAACAGAATTCATCCTATCTAGTTAAATTTTGGTGTTCCTTATCCAAGTTCTTTCTGTTTTTCCTTCTCTCTCCCCTTTCCAGTCTCTAGTGGCCTCTATTCTACTCTTTTCTTCTATGAGATCGACTTTTTACTTTCTATGATGAATGAGAACATGTGCTATTTGTCTTCCATTTAACCTGACCTCCAGTCTCATCCATGTTGCTACACATGACAAGGTCTTTTTTTATAGCCAAATAATATTTTATTGTATATATGCACCACATTTTCCTTGTCAATCTATTCACTGATGGATACTTGTTTGATTTCATGTCTTAGATATCATAAATAGTGCTACAAGAAACATGGGAGTGCAAAAATCTAGTGTAGTGATATCTCCTTTGGATGCATAAGGAGTAATTTTTTCTTATTTAATTTCATGCTCCCTCTCCATATGGACATTTAAAATGTTTAAGCTGTCAAATTTACTAAGCTTGTTCTTTTATTATATTTGAAGGATCTTCCATATACCCAGACAATAAAATATATTCACCTATGTTTTCTATTAGTATTTTTGATTCCAATTATAATATTTAAGTATTTGATCAATTTCATTTTTTTCTGATGTAATAGGGTATAGAACCATACTTATTCATTTTTTTTCCCCAGAAGGCCCGATGGTTGTCCCAATATGATTTTAACTGAGTTTCAATTTAAGAAGATCATGAACAAGACTCAGGCAAGAATAAGCACTAGAAAGGTGTACAACAAGTAGAAAGCCTTGGTTTCCAGTTTTAGCTCAGCTGTCTATTAGCTACCTGTATGATCTGCAGCAACTCTTTTAAGTCACATAACCACAATTTCCTAATTTTTAAAAGTAAATTGTTGAAATACTTTCTAAAAACATCCACTGCTTCAATTTGATTTGTTTATCCTAGTCTGTAAATTGAGAGAATATCTAAAAAGAAATGCTAGAATATAGCCTAAAAATTTATTTGCTTAGATCCAGGTGTAATTTCCCATAACTTAAAAAATAATCATCATTTCACTGAGAATGCATCTTGTCTCTTTTGGTTTCAGCCTATCATGTGCATGGCTAAAGGACCTGGAGGAGATATGCTTGACAGCACACAGATTATAGGACGGACCATATACCAGAGAGCAAAGGTAACCCATGGGCCCTGCTCATTTCATCATCATTTAAAATTGTTCTTTAAAATCCACTAGCATTATTCATTAGCAAGTCAGTAACTGCAAAGAAGACAGCAAGAGCTCAGCCTGCTGGGACGTCTGGAAGATGTTGACCTGAAAGGAGTCGACACAGAAACTGTCTCTGACTTCTTTTTTTTTTGGTACTGGGGATCGAACTCAGACCTTGCACTTGTGAGGCAGGTGATGTAACCACTAAGCTAAATCCCCAGCCCTGTCTCTGACTTCTTAAAGGAAGTACATTTAAAACCAAGCAACAGGAAAGCATTGCATTTTAGAATGTTTAGAAAGCCAGAGTGCTTGCCTCAGACAGAAGACAGATTGTAAATTTTTCAATTTAGATGGCATCCTGTATGACTAGACTGATCCAAATTCTTGGAAATCTGTTAGATTTTTGCCTGCCCAAAGTCACCTGACCATAAAACTGTGAGGGGCAGCTCTTGAAACTGCAACCCTGGTTACTTTCTACTCTTCTTCTATAGGCAAAGATCAGCCATCTTTACTTAAAAAAAAAAAACAACAAAAAACTTTGTGCTGAAGAATCTGGACTGCAGTGACATTACCAGGAGCTATTCTTCCTCCTCCCTCTCCTAGATTTTATCTTTTATTTTGTTCCTAGGCTTTTTACCAGCTTCTGTAGAGACAGATTTCCAAGGGGAAGATAAAGGAGGAGCTTCAGCTGATAATGACCCTGAGAAAGAGGACTAAATCTCTGTTTTCCACCACACTTCTCTGTCTGTCTCTGTCTCTGTCTGTCTCTGTCTCTGTCTCTGTCTGTCTCTCTCTCTGCCTGTGTGTGTAAGTAAATAATTTATTCCTAACATTCTGAAATGCTTCAGAAGCAATTAGAGGAGAAGAACAAAAGAGTCTTTAAAAACATCAGACACAAAATTGGTGGCAGCAGCCAGCCTAATTGCTGCAGTTTCTTTTTAATTACTGTGGTATTGTCAGTGCATTATTCTAAATTAACAGATTCTATTTAGGGTGTGTGGCTGTGACACACTTTGGTGTTGGAAATCTTGTTACCACCCTGGGTCTAGGAGCCATAGAGATTTGCCCCACATCCTGGAGTCTCTTCTCAGCGGGGTGCAGCTTCCCTCTTCATTAGCAGTGGCAGGCTGCAGCTGGTGCTCCGAAAGACTCATCTTCAGAGCCCTTGTATGGTTGCAGAAAGGGGGATGGGGACAGAGTGGACAGGAACTGATTGTCAGGCCAAAGCAGGATCAATAAACATAGACATTCCAAGTATGTTTTGACTTATTTTCCCATAAGATTGAAGAAAGCATGAACTGGCCATATTAAAAAGCAAAAATAAAAACACCAAAGGGAGGGTTGAAGGAAGGGCAGCTGTTGTAACTTAAATGGGGCCTGAAGTCTTTCAAGCCACTACATGGCACTTGCTGTATCCTGTTGGAGGACTCAAGGAGCTGCCAGGGAAAACCCAGTACGGATGCTACCTGAGGATGCACTTGCATTCTGGCAAACAATGTAGTTTGGCCCACCCCTCTTAATCTTAACTTTAATTTTCATTAATCTTACATTTTCCGGACCATCTTTTAAGTGAGGTCTGGGCCTTTTGGGTCACAGCCTGTATCACTAGAATTTCATGTCTGTGGGGTATAGACACAGGTCACTGTGTTGGAGCCATCAAGCCTGTGGGATGCCACTGAGTTTACTTGAGAGAACCACGTGGATGGGGACTATTTCCAAGCAGCTTGAAGAGCAGAAGTAGCTTTGGGGCACCATTGTATTAACTTCAGCCGTTTTGCTCAGGACAGTAAACCTGTGTGGGTTTTCTAGGAACTGTGTGCCTCTGCCTCCCAGAAGGTGACTGGACCGGTGGCTTCAGCTCACCAGTGGGTGAATATGACAGATGTGACTGTCTGGCTCAATTCTACACACACAGTAAGTATTGCTGAATCACAACGATCAGCCACAAGGCAAAGAGCTGGGCCTGTTCTCCTTATTTACCAGCCCTGTAACTTACATATTTTTCTTTGTTTTCAAAAACTCTCCTTTAGGCAAAAACATGCAAACCAGCATTGGGTTACAGTTTTGCAGCTGGCACCACTGATGGAGTTTCAGGCCTCAACTTTACACAGGGTGAGGTGAAGGTGGATGAAGTCTGTGCTTCAGGTTCCAGGGCTTCAGGGCTCTCTTCCCTATTAAGGTTTAAACAAAGCCAGTACATAAACTACCTTTATTTCTAAACTTAACAGTCTGCAGGGTTCCAGGTTTGTATATGACAGCCCAGATTTCTCAGGGGTAAATGTCTTTTGTAACCTAACTTCTCATTCAAATATAGTGAGAGCTAAATTTGCTTTGCATTTCAATGTATTGATGATTTATTCTGTTATTTTATTTTAAAATTAGTTTTTTTTTAATTGAAAGAGAATTGTACGTCTTTATGGGGTACATTGTGATGTTTCATTACATTTACATGTTATGTAATGATCAACTCAGGATAATTAGATTATCCATCATCTCAAATGTTCATCATTTCCTTGTGATCACAACATTCAAAATCTGCTATTTTGCTGGGCATGGTGGTGCATGGGTGTCATCACAGCACTCGGGAGGCTGAGGCAGGAGGATTGCTGTGAGTTTGAGGCCAGCCTGGGCTACATAGTGAGTCCGAGGCCAGCCTAAACTGTATAGTGGAGACCCTGTCCCCCCCAAAATCTTCTGTTTTAATTTGAATCATATAATATGTTATTGTTGACTAGGCCCATTCTTCTGTGTAATACAACATTCAGAAGTGATTCTTCTTACCTGGCTGTGAATTTGTGCCTGTTAAGTAATTGTTTCCCATCCCTTCCTCTCTGCTGTCCTCCCAGCCTTTGGTAACCACTATTTTACTCTCTACTTCTGTGAGCTCAGCTTTAAACAATTCCAAGTGTCACTGAAATCATATGGCCTATGTCTTTCTGTGCCTGGGTTAGTTCATTTAACATTATGATATCCAAGTCCATCCATGTTGCCACAAATGACAGGATTTCTACCATTTTTATGGCTGAATAGTATTCCATTTTGTATAGATCACATTTTCTTCATCCTTTAATCTGTTGATGGACTCAGATTGATTCCATGTCTTGGCTATTGTGAATAGTGCGAATATGGGAGTGCAGACAAATAATTTTAAATTGGGTGGGACCTGGGTAGAGTTGAGGGAGTTTGAAGGGGATTATCACTTAACAATAGGCACCTTCAACAACATGAATCAGCTCTTGCCTGTGGTTATGCAGTGTCTCCCTGAGTCGTCTACTGGTATAACATTCCTTCAGAGGCCTGTGGTTCCATCTGTCCTTTCCTTTTATATTTCCTTATACTTGTGATGAGTTATTTTAGATTTTATGCTTATATCTGGATTATCATTGTAATCATATACATTGTAAAGGACAGAAGATGGAAAAAATTGAAAAATGTCACACACAGGTAACATCTTGGCTTATTTCATGCTTATATTTTACATTTGTGTTTTGGAACCATGAAAACATCTGAGGAATATAGTTGAAAGGCAATGTATTTGGCATCTTTTTTCCTGGGAAGTGTTTATCCAATTTGGTCTAATGTTCTAAATAATAATTTCTTTTCTTGTTTTGTTTTTGGTACTGGGGATCAAACTTAGGACCTTATGCTTGTGAGGCAGGTGCGATGCCACTGAGCTAAATCCCTTGCCCCAATAATTTCATTTCTTAAATTATTGATAATTAATGATAATCAGGATATAAGCATAAAATCTAAAATAACCCATCATAAGTATGAGGAAATAAAAAAAAATAAAAAAGAGCAGATGGAACCACACACTTTGAGCCTCTGAGGGCCTGTTCCCTAAGGAATGCTGCACCAGTGGATGACTTGGGGAGACATTCCATAACCACAGGGAAGAGCCCATTCATGCCGTTGAAGTGCATATTGTTGAGTAATAATCCCCTTCAAACTCCCTCAACTCCACCCCAGTCCCACCCAATTTAAAATTATTTGTCTGCACTCCCATATTCACTGCAACACTATTCACAATAGATTGAGATATAATTCACATACCATTCAGTCCATCTGTTTAAAGTGTATAGTTCAGTGGTTTTTATGTATTCACAGATATATGCAACCATCACCACAATCAATTTTAGGGGATTTCTCTCACTTCAAACTCTGCGTACCTTAGCTATCTCATCTCCCTACCCTCTTGTATCCAGATCTAAGCAAATACTAAATTCTGTCTCTGTATTTTTCTGTCCTAGGAATTTCATGTAAATGGAATCATAGAATATATGACATTTTGTGTTGGCCTCCTTCACTTGGCATTGTGTTTTCAAAGTTCACCCTGTTGTAGCATGCAGCAGTACTTCCTTCTGTTTTACGGCTGAATTCCATTCTATTGTATTGATATAGCAGATTTTGTTATATATTGCTGGGTTGATGGACATTTGATTTATTCTGTTCTTTTTGGCTATTGTGGATAATGATGGTATACATGTTTGCATACAAGTGTTTGAGTGGATCTATGTTCTCATTTTTCTGTTTGGGTATACACCTAGCAGTTGAATTGTTAGATCACATGGTAACTCTATATATCACCTGAGGACCTTGCAGAATATTTCTGAAATGGCTGCACTATTTTCCATTTACACCAGCAGTGTATAGGATTCTAGTTTTTTACATCTTGGCGAATACCTGTTATTTGACATACTGACTATGGCTACACTAGTGATACTTCACTTTGGTTTTGATTTGCACCTGCCTGATGATTATGTCAAAATCTTTTCATGTAGTTATTGGCTATTTGTACATCTTCCTTGGGGAATTTTCTTTTCACACATTTTTCTTATTTTTAAAGTTTGAGTTTTGTCTTTCTGTTATGAAGAGTTCTTTATGCACAGTATTCTGTATAAAAGTTCCTTATCAGATGTATGATTTGAAAATATTTTCTCCCAGGCTGTGGGTTTTCTCTTCACTTTTGTGAATGTATTCTTTGAACCATAGAAGTTTTAAATTTTTATTGAAGAACAGATATTTTTCTTTCATTATGCATGATTTGGTATCATACCTAAGAATCTTTTGCCAAGTCCTATGTCTTACAGATTTATTCTCTTTCCTTTGAAAGTTTTATAGTTTTAGGTCTCTGATCCATTGTAAGTTAATTTTTTTATGTGGCATAAGGTTGGGGTCAGCCTCAGTTCTTTTTTTGTGCATGGCTACCGAGTTATCCCAGCATCGAAAAGACTATTCTTTACCTATTGAATGATCTTGGCACACTTAGAAATTAGTTGAATATGCACATATAGCTTTATTTCTGAATTCTCATTCTTTTTTTCCTTTTTTTTATTTGTGCATATTTGCAGTACATGATGTTTGCATTCATTGGAGTAGGTAGATGTGCATAATACAACTCACTTCTTTTTTTTAGTTCCCTTCCACCTTCCCTTTGCCTCTAAATCCCTTTTCTCCATTTTCATTCTTATTGTTATAATTCTTAGTTCATGTTTATGACATATAATGTTTGCATTCATTGAGGTTATTAGATTCCTGTACATTGTGTATCTCAATTCTACTTACTTATCCCTCACCCCTTGCCCTGGGTCTCTTAGACCCCTTCCCATTTGCATTTGGTTTATCATCTTGTTTCCTTCTATGCATCCTTTATTATTCTCTTTTTTGTACTTTGCCTCACCCAAATGAGAGATAACATGGTATTTAAGCTTGTATGACTGATTTGTTTTGTATTGTGTGGATCTCAATTCTGTTTCATTGATCTACATGCCACTTCTTATGCCAGTATTTCCCTGTCTTGGTTTCTGTTTGCTTTGAGATTTTTGTTTTTGGTACCAGGGATCGAACTTGGGACCTTGTGCTTGAGAGCCAGCAGGTGGAACCACTAAGCTAAATACCTGGCCCTGCTTTGAGATTTTTTTAAAAGATCATTTTTGACTATTCTGAGTCCTTCACAATTCCATATGAATGTTAGAATCAGCTTATAAATTTGTCGAAATAAGCCAATTGGGATTCTGATTATGAATGCATTGAGTTTGTAGATTAAAATTTGAGGAATATTGCTGTCCTAACCACATTAAATCCAATTCATGAACTCAAATGCTTTCCCACTTACTTAGGTCTTTAGTTTCAACATTTTGTAGTTTTCAGTAAGTTTTATGCTTTTTGTTAAATTTATTTCTAAGTAACTTATTTTTTTATGCCATTGTAATTGAAACTATTTTCTTAATTTTATTTTGGAGTATTCATTATAAGTATATAGCCATATAATTGATTTTATATATGGACCTTGATTCTGCAACTGACTGAATTCATTAATTAGATCTAATAGTTATTTAAGTGATTTACTTACTTTTCTATATACATGTTATGTTATCTGCAAATAGAAATGATTTTAATTCTTTCTTTCCAATCTAGATGCTTTTTACTTATTTTTCTTTCATAAATGCCCTGGCTTAAACCTTCAGTACAATGTTGAGTAGAAGTGACAAGGGTATGGCATTCCTAATAGCAGGAGAAAGTATTTAGTCATTCATTATTAAGTGTTATCCTTGCTGTGAGTTTTTAAAAATAGCGTTCTTTATCAGGTTGAGGATGTTGTGGATATGTTAAGTGTTACCATAAAATGCTGTTGGATTTTTTTATGTGTCTATTATGATGATCATTGAATTTTTAAAATTCTATTAAGATGTACTACATGAATCAATTTTTGAATGTTAAACCTGGCATTGATGGGATAAATCCATGTTGGTCATAATGTATAGTAATTCTTTCCATATATTGCTGTATTCATTTTACTAGTATTTTGTTGTAGATTTTTGTCCACATTAATGAGGCATTAATCTGAAGTTTTCTTTTTTGTGACTTATTTGTCTGGTTTCATATCAAAGTCATTTATAGAATTTGGAAGTGTTCCTTCTTCTATTTTTTGGAAGAGATTCGGTAGAGTTGGTGTTAATTCTTTATTTGGTGGGATTCAGTAGGGAAGTAATCTGAGCTGGGCTATTTTTTGCAAGTAGAACTTTAAAAAATATTGCTAATTCATTCTCGTTGCTTTTATAGCTCTATTTAGATTGCCTAAATTTATGGGTTAGTTTGTGGTAGTTTGTGTCTTTCTAGATTTGTTTATTTCATCTAAATTATGTAATTTAACTTCATATAACTACTTATAGTATTTTTTTACAATTAAAAAAATTTTCAAAGTCAGAAGTAAAGATTCTACCATCTGATACTAATAGTTTAAATCTTCTCTCTCTTTCTCTTTGTCAATCCATCCAAGTGTGTCAATTTTATTGACCTTTAAAAAAAACCCACCTTTTGGTTTGATCAATTTTGTTTCTATTCTCTGTTGAATTAATTTTCTCTAATCTTCATTCTTTTTGTCTGATTTAAATTTAATTTACTCTTATTTTCCTGTGTTTTAAGGCAAAAATTAATTTATTAATTGTAAATCTTTATTAATATGGGCATTTATAGCCATAAATTTCCTCCCAAGGACTGCTTTACTGCATCTCATAAATTTTGATGTGTTGTGTCTTCGTTTTTGTCTTGGTTACTTTTCTTGTTGCTGACAAAATACCTGACACCCAAAGTTAAAGGAGGAAATGTTTATTTAGCTTATAGTTTGTAGAGTTTTCAGTCCATAATCAACTGGCTCCAAGGAAGGGTGGCACATGGCAGAGGGGCTTCACTGAGGAGAAACAGTTCATGGCAGACAGAAGGCAGCAAAGCAGAAGGTAGCAAGCAGAGTAGTGAACCAGAAAGAGACAAGAGACAAGTAGTGACACTCTTTCTGTCCCTTACATCCATCCAGGATACCTACCCTTAGGCCACATAGGGTAGGTACCTACCCTTAGGGCACATAGCACTTATAACAGGGCAGGGCCTTCCCATTATCCACACCCAGAACTATGCCAAACCAATCAGTTGACTAATTTAGTAATCACACACCCTTGATCACATACTTAATCCCAGCATCACACACTCTAGATCTAGCTACTTCTGAAAAACCTCATCTATAACTGCATGAGGCTTTTGGGGAACATCTAGATACAGGCCCAGCATAGTTTTAATCCATCCCCAAGTATTTTTAGATTTTCTTTAACTTTTTTTTTCTTTTCCATTTTTTTGAGACAGTCTTTCTATATAGTTCAGGCTGGCCTTGAACTCATGGTAATCCTCCTACCTTGCCTCCCAAATGCTGGAATTATAGGCATGTGCCACCACATCTGGCTTGATGTATTTTTTGATCATTAGGGTCATACTACTTAATTTCTGAATATTTGTGAATTTCTACAGTATCTCCCATTTCTTATATTTAATTTCATTCCACTGTGGTTGGAAAACATACTTATAGAGTATCATTTCTGCCTTTCAAAATTTATTGAGGTTTATTTTGTGAACAGCATACAGTCTACTCTGGATAAGTTCTGCCTGCACTTGAGAAGAATATATATTTTATTGTCGTTGGTTGGAGTGTTCTATAGCTTGACTGTTAGATCTAGTTGGATTGTAGTACTGTTAAAATTTTCTATTTCCCTGTTGATCTGCTGGTTGTTCTAGTTATTATTGTAAGTGGGTTATTGAATGTTCCACTATTATTGTTGAATTGTTGATTTCTCTCTTCATTTCTATCAGTTTTAGTTCATGATTTTGGTGCTCATATATCAGATAAATAATGTTTATAATTGTCATATTTTTCTGATGGATTATAGATGTCAAATTCATAGGTTATATAGTGAACAACACTTTTCCCCGCATTATGCGTTTTGGGGTTGCCTTTTGTTGTTAGTGCTCATGTCATGTGTGTGAGGAGATGCTTGACTGGGGACTCAGAAGAAATTCTTTCAGATATCACAAACCAGGCTTGCTGGTTGGAAGTGTCATTTTTATATTTTAAAATAAAAAGTGGGGAGAGTCATAGAGCAATGTAGGAAGCAAGGAAATGGTGGGTCTCAGCTGGGGAACACCTCCATGCTCTTCTAAAATCTGGGAAATGTGGAAAGATAACCATGGCTGACTAGTGGCAGCAACAAGGAAGGGAGACTCCCATATGTGCAATGGAGGAATGAAGTACACCGAGGCAAGGGCTATACAGAAAGCCAGATACAGGAAGGCAAATGGAAGGAAAAACTCACTGGATTCCACCCAGTAGGAGGGGACTTTAGAAAGGAGCATAGGACCACTTCTGGACTGTGGCACCTCTTATACCCCAGGTCTGGCATAATGCTATCTTGGGAAAGGATCAGGTACCCTGAAGGAGGGAGTCTGCACATCATTAGTGGCCAGGTCACTGGAATAGGCTCCCAGCCCTTTTATCCTTCCTGCTGGAAAAAGGAACACAGTGAGCAAGATATTTGCAAATGAGGAACATCAGAAAAACTAAAAGCCTGCAAGTGATGTATGGGAAAACACTGGTGGGCGCTTGGGGATGTTAGAAATTAGTGTATGATTCTGATTAGGGACCCAGATCTCAATGATGAGAAAACCACATCTGGGAGCTATAGTGAGCAAGCAGCATCTGCAATGGAGAGAAGAATGGGGAGAGAAGAGACCAGACTGACCCAGAAATAAGCACTCACCCATTCCTCCCCCACACACAGAATGTGTGCCCACAGGACATCCCGCATGCTACCTAGTGTCAAGTGCCTACACAGGGACTGCTGAATGCAGCAGGATCTGAGGCTCTACCAAATTTGCAGGTTAGAGAGTGATGCTTTGGAGAGAGGGAATGAGGAAGGACTATAGGTGGAGAGCTAGAGAGTGGCACCCAGGCCAGAGGGCATCTAGAGATGTGCTAGGTAGAAGGCTTGTGCAGGGAGAACACAAAGAGAGCTGTGAAATTTGCCTTTCAGGGAAAGGAACAGGATTGAGAGGGCCCCGACAGAAGTCAGTGAACTGTGTACTGGGCCAGTTACTCTGTGGCCTCTCCTTGAATTAACTGAGGGGATTGCATCAAGTGACAGAAGTGAAGCCTACAGTTAGCCACATCCAGAGCTTGGCTTGTAGTGAGTGGGGAAATGGGTGCAGAGGGCCACCTGGATTAGCAAATTTCTTTGCTCAAAGGCAGGCAATTGAGTAAATAATAAGAGATGGGGCAGCTTGGAGACCTGCAGTTGAACTCAGGCTGTAATATAAATGGGACTGTGAGAATGCTTTGATTTAGTGTTTTTGCAACTGTGGGGTTTTTTTTGGGGGGAGTGGTTGTGTTCTTTTCTTCTTTTTCTCTCTCTCTTCTTTTCCTTCTCTCTTCCTTTCTGTTTTATGCTTCTATTTTTCCTCTCATCCTTTCCCCCTTTTCAAATATATATACATATATATTTGTATATATGTATATATATGTGTATATGTATATATGCATATATATATATATATAGTGTCTGTATATATACAAAGGAGAATAAGAATTAACCAGTACTTTAATCCAAATACTATTTTTTCTTAAGTAAGTCAGGATAACCCTCACCAATATTGTGTATAGAATATAAACTAATTATCCACACATTAACAGGCTCTGATATTCTCATAGCTTCCCTCAATCTCCAATTATACTTCCTTCCCTCTGCTTCCATTATCCTACTCCCTACTCCCACAAATATTCTCTTAAACCCCTCTACATTAACTCTTTATTCCAGCTAGTAAAACAATTTAAACAGAGGCTGATCCATCCCTCTCTCTCTCTCTCTCTCTCTCTCTCTCTCTCTCTCTCTCTCTCCAGAGTCTCCCTATGTAGCCCAGGCTGGCCTCAGATTTGTGGTGATCCTCCTGCCTCAGCCTCCTGAGTGCTGGAATTACAGGCATGTGCCACTACACCGACTTTAGAGGCTGATCTCCTGCCTGCCTTTTATCTATTGATATCGTACTTCTCTTCTTATTGATGTACCTCCTTCCTTTTTCTATTCCTTTTTCCCTTCTCTCCCTCCTTATCCTAGTCTATCTGTCAGTAGTGGTGTAGTACAGTTTGTATGGGACATTGATAGAAGGGTGAAATTGATAAAACTAATTTTAATGTACATGACTGATATATGGTTGGATCTGTTGATTCTGTCACTGGTGGGGATTCACTCCTTGTAACACAGTAATCAGATCCAATCCTATCAAACAGAGTAGGTTGAAGAGGTAGATAAATTACCAAACTACAAACAAAGCCAAGATCCCATTAATGGAAATTAAATACTAACTAAAGATATCTCCATACTAGCAATAATGCCATTCCACTCTAGTTGATCCTCAACTTTCAGCGTGCACACACACACACACACACACACACACACAAACACACACACAGAAATATGAGAAAGGAAGGCAACAAAATGCCTCGCAAACTCCTAACTCTTTCAAAGCTAATCCAAGGAGCATCAATGGGTGAAATAAAGGAAGAAACAAAAGACAAATCAATAAGGTGCTCAGTGAGGTCAGAGATGATATAACTAGTGATAACGGACTTAATAAAAAATGATTAGTGAACTTAAAAAAGACACAAATAAAAATGAATGTCCAGTGTAGCCAAGAATTAGAGTCCATGAGAAGTCCATTAAAATCCATGAAACTACCAAACAGAAATCCAAGAGAGGAAAAAGTCAATTGAAAATATGGATAACAGAAGTGACCAATGTGAGAACAGAGTGTCAAAATTAGAAGACAGGGCTGATGCAAGCGACCATATATTCAAAGGTACCTAAAAAATAATAAGAGAGCACAGAAAATGGATCCAACAGAGGCTAGATGAGGCAGATAAAATGAACCTGAGATTAATTTGAATTAGAGAAAAGTTAGAAGATGGCATGAATGGCATAAAAAGTCTATTTGAAGAAATCATGGCAGAAAACTTTCCAAGTATGGGGAAATAATTCAACATACAGGTAAGTGAAATATATGGGACACTATATAGCCATGATCCAGAAAGCTCACCATGATACAGCATAGTCAAAAACCCAAAAATGCAACACAAAGCCAAAATTTTAAAAGCTGTTAGAGAAAAACAACAAATCACTTATAATGGTAATCCCATAAGAATTACATAAGACTTCTTAACATAAAACAAGAGAGGCCAAGAAAGGTTGGAGGAAAGTTTGTCAATCCCCAAAAGAAAACACTTTAAAATCCAGATTAATATATCTTGCAAGACTATCTTTCAAAATTAATGGAGAAATAAGGACCTTCCATGACAAAGAGCACCTGAAATTTATGATTACCAAATAAGCACTATAAAAATACTCAAATGTATCCTATATAGAGACAATAAAGATACCAAAGCCAAGGGACCTGCTGGAGTAAAAACAAGAAGCAGGGTGAACAGCTTAGCAAAAGGGAAAAAATAAGGGAAACAAATAGAAAAACAACTCAATGACAGCAATCAGTACCATTCACTAATAACTCTTAATGTGTATGGTCTCCACTCCCCAATCAAAAGACATGGATTGTCAGATTGGATAAAAAAAAAAAAATCAGTGGTATGCTGGCTCCAAGAGACATATTTAATCCAAAAAAATTCACAGGCTAAAATGAAAAGTTGGAAAATAATATTACATGCAATAGGGCCTGAAAGCAAAGAGGAGTGGTAATCCTAATTTTAAGACAAATGAACTTCAAGCCAAAACTGATCAGAAGACACAAAGAAGGTCACTATATATTGAATAAGGTAACAATTCAACAAGAAGAGATAACGACTATAAATGTCTATGGATGAAATACTGGCAAACTCAATATCATAAATACTATTGGACATAAAAGATCAGATATATATCAAGACAGTAAGAGTGGGGGACCTCAATATCCCACTATCACAAATAGACAAATCCACTAGACAAAAATCAATGAAGAAATAATCAAAGTTGAACCATACCTTTGAACAAATAGACTTAATAGGTATCTGCAGAATGTTCCACCCAACACCAGAATACTCATTCTTCTCAGCAGCACACAGAACTTTCTCCAAAATAGACCAGAAAGCATGCTCAAATACTCAAGAATCAAAATTATACTGTGCATATTATTAGATCATAGTTCAATGAAACTAGAAATCACTAACCAAAGAAACCACAGAAATTATGCAAACACATGGAGATTAAACAATACACTCTTAAATAATCAGTGGATCATAGAAGAAATCAAGGAAGAAATTAAATGATTCCTAGAATCAAGTGGTAATGCCCATACAACATACCAGAACATAATGAAAGTGGTCCTAAGAGGAAAATTTATAGCTGTGAATACCCATATCAAAAGAACAGAGCAAGCCTAAATAAATAACCCAGTTATGTACTTTAAGATCCTTGAAAAATAATAATCCAAATCTAAACCTAGTACAAGGAAGGAAATTATAAATATCAGAGCAAAAATTAATAAAACAAAGAATTAATGAATTGAACAACTGGTTCTTTGAAAGAGTAAACAAAACAGACAAACTCTTAGCCAAACTTACCAAAAGAAACAACAAAAAGACCTGTATCATTTCAATTAAAAATGAAAAGAGTGAAATCACAATAGACTCTACTGAAATCCAGAAATAATTTTTTAATAACTGATAATTTTTAGTAACTTTTTAAAAAAACTCACCTCAATATTTGAAGAATCTAGAAGCAATGGATAGATTACTAGACACATGAATAACCAAATCTGAATCAAGCAGATATAAAAATCCCAAACAGTTCAAAAACAGGCAATGGAATTGAGACAGTAATAAAAAACTGACCAACTAAGAGATGCCCAGGAACCAATATATTCACTTGCAAGTTCTACAAGAACTTTAGGGAAGACCTATCACTAGTATCCCTCAAGGTCTTTAATGAATTTGAAAGAAAAAGAGTACTACCAAACTCATTCATGGAAACTAGCATTACCTTGATCCAGATAAGGATTCAACACAGAAAGAAAACTATAGGCCAATCTCTTTAATGAATATAGATGCAAAAGTCCTCAACAAGATACTGATAAACAGAATCCAACAAACCATTGAAAATATCATACATCAGACAACATTCCAGGCATGCAAGCTTTAACATACAGAAATCAATAAATGTAATACATCACATAAACAGAAGCAAGGACAAAAATCACATGATCATCTCAATAGAAACAGAAAAGGCCTTTGAAAGAAATCCCAACATTCATTCATGGAAAACACCTTGAAGAAGATAGGTATGGAAGGACCTGGACTCAATCTGATAAAAGGTACTTATGACAAACCTACTGCCACATCATACTAAATGGAGAAAAACTGAAAGCTTTTCCTCTATAGTCAGGAACAAAACAAAGTTGTCTACTCTCACCACTCCTGTTCAATATAGTACTTGAAACTTTAGCCACAGCAATCAGGCAAGAGAAAGAAATAAAAGAGTTACATATAGGAAAGGAAAAGATAAACTGTAATTATTTGCAGATAACATGACCTTTTACATAGAATTCTCCCAAAAATTCCACTATAACATTCTTAGAACTAATAAATTCTGCAATTTGGCTGGATGTAGGATCAACACACAAAAATTAATAACATTCCTGTATATCAACAATGAACACAAAAGAAAGCAGGAAAACAATCCCATTCACAATAGCTTAAAAAGATTAAATACTTAGGAATTAGCCTAATCATGGAAGTGAAAAAAGTCTATAATGAAAACTATAGTATGTACTGTGAAAAAAAGAGATTGAGGAGGACATTGGAAAATGTAAAGATAGACCCCTTTTTTGGATAGGCAGACAAGTACAGTAAAAATGGCCATATTAACAAAAATGATATATAGACTTAATGAAATCCCAATCAAAGCAACAACAGCATTCTCAGGACAACAAAAAGTCCTATAATTTCTTTGGAACTAGAAGTGACCCAGAATAGCACAAACAATCCTGAACAATGAGAGCAAAGCAGGGGTCATTATGATCTCCAATTTCAATTTGTATTACAAAGTTAAGTGATTAAAAACAGCATGATAGTGGAACAAAAACAGGCATGTTGATCAATGGAACCAAATTGAAGATGCAGAAACATTCTTGGGCATGTTTAAGCTATCTCATCTTCTATAAAGGGGTCAAAAACATACACTGAGAAAGGATAGTCTCCTAAACAAATGACACAGAGAAAACTGGTTGTACACATATGGAAGATTGAATTTAGATCCACATCTCTTGCTCTATAATCAAATCAAATGAAAATGGATCAGTGAACTAGTATAAAACAGAAACCCCAAATCTGCTAAAAGATAAAATAGGTAATACTCTTAAAGAGATAAGCGTAAGTAAGGACTTTGTGAAGAAGACCTCAGTTGCACAAGAAATAGCACCAAGAATCAACATATGGGATTATGTCAAATTTAAAAGCTTCTGCACAGAAGGGAAACAACCAACATACAGAAGAGACAATCTACAAAATGGGAAAAAAATTTTGTCAGCCACTCCTCAGGCAGACTAATATCTAGAATATATAAAGAACTCGAAACATTTGACTCCCCTAAAATAAAAGACCCAATAAAAAACTTGGTAATTGAAATTAATAGGAACTTCTTAAAGAAGAAATACAAATAACCAATGGATAATGGGTACATGCAAACTTGTGCAGTATCTTTGGCCAATAGAGATATGCAAATTAAAACAATATTGAGATTCTATCATTCTCCAGAAAGAATAACTATAATTAAGAACCCTAAAAAACAACAAATTCTGGTGAGGCTATGGGGAAAGGGAATCCTTCTATACTGTTGTTGGGATGTATACTAGTACAAAAACTATGGAAATCAATATACAGATTCCTCAAAAAAGCAAAAATAAAAATTCTATTTTATATTGCTATACCTATTTTTCATATCTCCCAAAAGATTTAAGAACATCATATTACAATGATCCATTCATTCCCATGTTTATCATAGCACACCTCATAATATCTAAATCTTGGAATCAGATTGTATACCCATTAACAAATGAGTGGATAAAAATATCATATGTATATACAATAGAGTAACTACTCAGTCATAAAGAAGGATAAATTTGAGTCAGTTGTAGGAAAATAGATGTACCTTGAGATCATAACTCTAAGGACAATAAATCATACACAGAAGGTTAAACTATCCCATGGTTTCACTTATATGAGAAATCTAAAATGTAAAACATTTGAAGAATAAAGTAAAAGATAGTGCATAGGAAACAGGAAGATATAATTTGTGCAGATCTGAAGGAGATGTAAAGATAGAGGGAAAATGAGGGAGAGGAAGTGAAGGGGAAGCAAAAAGAATTAAGTCGTGTTATATATGTTAACTCCCCCAGATGAATGCAATTCATCATGTACAACAAACATGCTAATAAAAGTACATGAGCAAAAATAAAATATAATGAGAAAAGGGTCATTTACTTCATAAATTTATAGTTAATCATACTATAGATGGCCAAGGGTAATAGGAATAAAGCTTTGGGTATATTGAGCAAAATATATTGTTATTTTTATGTCCATATAGATGATCTATTTAAATAATGTTTGTTATTTTATGATGCACAAGAAATCCTGCCTCTTTTATATTTAATTTTTTAAAATTTTATTTTATTGGTACATTTTAGGTATACAATATAATGACATTCATCATTGGAAATTTGCACCTTTACATAGTCTCTCTCGGTTCTTATTTTCCCCCCTTCCCCTGCCCTCCCTTCAACCCCTCCATCCTTCCCTATTTACAAAGAGTTTGTTCCCATTTTTTCATTTTCTCATATTAATTCCATTCCCTTCTTTCCTTTCTCCTACCCCTCCCACTTCCCCTTCCACTTTGCCGCTTTTCTTCCTATTTCACATTATCTATTATACCTTTTAGGCCTCATTACACTTTCAGTTTCTCACACTGGAGAAACTATTTGGTATTTACACATGTATGTCCCGTTTATTTCACTTAAGACTATCAGCTTAATGTGCATCCATTTAGCTATATATGTCTCTAATTTCTCATTTTTTATGGCTGAGTAGTACTCCAGTTTAAAAAAAAAAACACATTTTCTTTATCCAGTCTCCAGTTGATGGACATTTGGGCTGCTTCCAAGTTTTAGCTATTCCAAACTGCGCTGCTATGAACATGGGTGCACATATATCACTGTGGTATGATTCTTTTAATTTTTTGAGGAAGATACACAGCAGGGGAATAGTTGGGTCAAATGGGACTTCCAGTCCTAGTTCTTTGAGGTATCTCCATATTGATTTCCACAGTGGTTGCACTAGTCTACACTCCCAGCACAGTGCAACAGTACTTCTCTTTCCACACAGCCACGCCAGCATTTGTTATTGGTTGATTTCGTGATAGCAGCCATTCTTTCTGGAGTGAAGTGGAATCTCAGTGTTATTTTCATTTGCATCTCTCGAATGACCAGTGATGTTGAACATTTTTTCATATGTTTATTTGCTATTTCTACTTCTTTTTCTGAGAAATGTCTGTTCATTTCAGATGCCTATTTTTGGATTGGGTTTTCAAATTTGGGAGATCTGATTTTTTTAAGTTCTTTATAGATTCAAGATAGTAGACCTTTGTCTGAGGAACAGCAGGTGAAAATTTTTTCCCACATTGTGGGTTGTCTCTTCACATTGCTGGTGGCTTCTCTTGCTGTGCAGAAGCTTTTTAATAAGAAAAGATCCCACTTGTTGATTGTATGTACTAGTTCACAGGCAACTGAGGTTTTGTTCACAAAATCCTTTCCTACACCGATGTCTTCAAGAGTTCTACCTAACTTCTGTTCCAGCCAATTCAGTGTTTCTATTTTAATATTTACATCTTTAATCCATTTCAATTTTAGTTTAGTATGAGGTAAGAGATATAGGTCTAGTTTTAATCTTTGACAAGTTGAAATCCAATTTTTCCAGCACCATTTATTAAAGAGGCTATCTTTCCTCTAGTGAGGGTATCTGGCTCCTTTATTGAAGATGAGATGGCTGAGTGTGTCTGGAGTTGTTTCTGCATCTTCTAATCTGTTCCATTGGTCCTCAGGTCTATTTCTTTGCCAGTACCATGCTGCTTTTATCACAGTAGCTTTGTAGTATAATTTCAAGTTGGGGAATGTGATAACCCCCTTCCACGTCTATGTTATCTGGAATTGCCTTTGCTATTCTGGGTCTCTTCTCGTTCCAAATGAATTTTTGGATTGTTTTGTCAAGATCCATGAGGTATGGTGCTGGGATTTCAATTGGGATTGCATTGAATCTCTATAGCAGTTTTGGAAGTATGGCCATTTTCACTGTGTTGATCCTTCCTACCCAGGAGCAGGGGATGTCTTTCCATTCTCTGATATCATCTTCTATCTCTCATTTCAGAGCACTATAGTTTTCAGAGAAGATGTCTTTGATTTCTTTCGTTAGGCTGATTCTTAGGTTTTTCAGTTTTTTGGATGCTCTTGTGAAAGGAATTGCTTGCCCTATTTCTGTCTTAGTGAGTCTTAGCTGTTCCTGTAGAGGAAAGCTATTGATTTTTGTGTGTTGACTTTATATCTAGCTACTCTATTGAAATTGGTTATTATGTCTAGAATACTTTTAGTGGAGTTCTTGGGGTTTTCTCTATAGAGTATCATGCTGTCTGCAAATAAAGACAATTTGACTTCTTCATTTCCTATCTTTATTCCTTTTATTTCTTTCTCTTGTCTAATTGCTGTGGCTAATGTTTCCAAAACTATATTGAACAAGAATGGTGATAGTGGACATCCTTGTCTTCTTCCTAATTTTAATGTGAAGGATTTCAGTTTTTGACCTTTTAGTATGATATTAGCTGTTGGTTTTTCATAGTTGGCTTTTATCAGATTGAGGTAGAGACCATCTATTCCAATGTTTTGTAGGGTTTTCATCATAAATACATGTTGGATTTGTCAAATGCTTTTTATGCATCTATGGAGATAATTATATGGTTATTGTCCTTGGCTCTATTGGTATAGTGTATTACACTGATTGATTTGTGTATGTTGAACCATCCCTGCATCCCTGGGATGAATCCCACCTGGTCAGGGTGTATGATCTTCTTGATGATCTTCTGCATTCTATTTGCCAGTATCTTATTAAGGATTTTTGCATCTATGTTCATTAGTGAGATTGGCCTATAGTTCTCCTTTTTGGTTGGGTCTTTCTCTGCTTTGGGGATCAAGGTGATGCTTGTTTCCAGGAATGAATTCGGGAGTACTGCTTCCCTTTCAATTTCATTGAAGAGTTTCAACAGTAGTGGCAGTAGTTCCTCTCTAAATGTCTTGTAGAATTCATCAGTGAAGACATCAGGACCTGGGTTTTTCTTAGTTGGTAAGTTTTTACTATGTTTTTAATTTCATTGACTGATATTGGGATGTTTAGAATTTTTAGGTCTTCTTTGTTCAACTTTGGCAATTCATATGTATCTAGAAATGTGTCCATTTCTTCTGTGTTTTCCATTTTATTGGCGTATAGGTTTTAGAAGTAGGTATTGATGATCCTCTGGATTTCTGCTGGGTCTGTTGTAATTTCACCCTTTTCATTCCTAATAGCATGGATTTGGGCCTTTTCTTTCTTTTTTCTGATAAGGTTGGCTAAGGGTTTGTCAATTTTGTTGATTCTTTCGAAGAACCAACTCTTGGGTTCATTGATTTTTTTGTATCATTCTCTTAGTCTCCATTGAATTGATTTCTGCTCTGATCTTTATAATTTCCTCCCTTGTATGAGCTTAGGGTTTGTTCTGCTCTTCTTTTTCTAGAAGCTTGAGGTTCAGCATCAGGTTGTTTAATTGGGCTCTCTCTGTTTTCCTAATATGAGTACTCACTGCTATGGATTTCCCATGTAATACTGTTTTCATTGCATCCCATAGATTCTGATGTGTTGTATTGTGATTGTCATTTAATTGAAAGAACTGTCTTATTTCTTCTTTAATTTCCTCTGTGACCCATTGGTTATTCAGAAGTGGTCATTCAATTTCCATGTGTTTATGAAAATTTTGTAGTTTCTTTTGGTATTGATCTCCAATTTCACTGCACTATGGTCTGATAATATACAGAGGATAACTTCAATTCCTTTGCACTTACTTAACCATGTTCTATGAGTGAGTATGTGGTCTATTTTGGAGAATGCTCCATATGCAGCTGAAAAGAAGGTGTATTCTGATTTTGTGGGGTGGAAGACTCTGTAAACATCTGTTAAGTTCATTTGTTGAAGAGTTCGATTGATTTCTAGTAATTTGTTCCTTATTTTTTGACTAGTTGATCTATCTATTTGTTAGAGTGGAGTATTGCAGTCCCCCACTACAATTGTATTAGTGCATATACGACTTTTCAGGTCCATTAGTATTTTTTTATATAATTGGGTGCACTAGCATTTGGTGCTTATGCATTTATTATTGTCATCTCTTCCTCTTGTATTGTTCCCTTTACAAGGATGTAGTGTCTTTCTTTGTCTCTCTTAATCAGTGTTGGTTTGAAATCTACTTGATCTGTAAAGAGGATAGCTATTCCTCTTTTTTTCAGGTTCCTGTCACATGGAGTATTGTTTTCCACCCTTTAACTTTCAGTCTATGAGTTTCTTTTTGAATTAATTGTGTTTCTTATATGCAGCATATTGTTGGATTTTGCTTTTTGACCCATTCTACCAGACCATTTCTTTCGATTTGTGAATTGAGACCATTAACATTGATGGTTATAACTCATACATATTGTGTTATCATTGTCATGACTTTCTTTTTGTTGGATTCTCCCCCTTTACATTTAATTTCTTGTTGGACTCAATGGATTCATTCTATAGTGCTTCTTGGGATTGTCATCCTCATTGTCTTTTCCTAGGATATTTTCTAAAGTTTTCTGGAGTGCTGCTTTGGTATTCATGAAGTTCCTAAGGTGCTCTTTGTCATGAAACTATTTTATTTCTCCATCAATTTTGAAAAATAGTTTTGCAGGGTACATCAATCTGGGTTGGAGGTTGTTTTCCTTTAGGGCTTGCAATATTTCACTCCAAGCTCTTCTTGCCTTGAGGGTTTGCATTGAGAAGTCTGCTGTGATTCTGATGGGCTTTCCTTTGTATGTGATTTGTTTCTTTTCTCTAACTGCTTGTAGAACATTGTTCTTCTGTTGGGTTTTTGGAATCTTAATGGTTACATGACTATGTGTAGATTTTTTTGATCAAGGCTAGTTGTAGTCCTATATCCCTCACTTATCTGTATGTCAAGTTCTTTTCCCCTGCTTCAGAAGTTTTCTGCCATTACTTGTGTGAACAGGTTTTTTTAATATCATCTGCGCTCTCTCCTGTTTCTTCATTGACTCCAATCAGTCTTATGTTATTCTTCTTTGCATCATCTAGCAGCTGCTGGATTGATTTCTCATGCTCCTTTACAATTTTGAAGCAATTTTTCTTTTCCTGGTCACGAATTGGAATCTTATCGTCTATATCTGAAATTTTGCCCTCACATTGGGTCATTCTGTTGTGTAGACTTTCAATGGAGTTTTTAATCTCTTGGAAATCTGTTTGCATCTGTTTTCTGTATTCCATTTGTTTCCTTTGTTGGGATTCCATCATGTTCCTCAGCTCCTCTTGCTTCTCTCTAGATTTATTCATCATGTCTTGCACTATGAGCACAATCTCTGCTGTTATCTGAGAAATTCTTTCTCATTTCATTTTTTCCAGGTCCTCTTTTGTTGCCAATTCAGGGAGTCCAGGTTGTTGAGTATCAGAGTGCTCCATCTCATTTCCCTTTGGGGTTGCTGTAAGTGATCTGGAAGTCTGATTTTGAGACTTATTTACATGTGTTCCCATTTCAAAGTGGGGCCAGGGTGTGTGTGCTGTCAATGCCTGTGCAGCTCACCTCCTCTGAGCTGGGAGCGATGGTACAGTCATGCAGAAGGCCCTTCCTCCATGCTCGAAATGGTAGTTCGGCAGCCTGGAAGCCCCTTCCTCTGTGCTGGGAGCAGTGCTATGGAGGCCTGGAAGCCCCTTCCTCTGCCCTGCCCCCTTTATTATTCACACAATTTGAGATTATTGAACAACAATCTTAATGAAATTTGTAAAACTTCTAAATGATTTTTGTACAATATTTGTCTAAGTAATGTTTTTTTTCAGAGGGTTATTTCAAAAAAATCATAGTAATCGTAATATTTCTAATAGGGACAACAGAAACAGATCCATTTTGGGAATCCCTTCGGAACCAGCTCCTTGGCAGACCATCTCAAGAAATCAATGAGTGTCATAAACCAAAGCCAATCCTTCTTCACACTGGAGAGGTAATGCATCTTCATTATCATAGTGAAATTAACTGAGGACTTCATGTATTCCCACCTAAAACTTTCAATACTAAATGAATCCTATGAGTCGAACTCTAAGGACTTAGAATTATGATTATAAAATATACTTATTTCTTAATCCTCTTATTTTTTAATACATGTTTGTGATACATAATGTTTACATTCTTTGTGTGGAGTTGGTACATGTATGTAACACATTGCAATTCCTTTTTTATCCCTTTTCTCTCCCCTTCTTTGGCCTCCATCTCTTGATCCCTCTCCCCCTTGAGAAAGACATATCTCCCCATTTCCTATTATCTTTTATTTATACTTTGGGTTTCTCATATAAGTGAAACCAGAATGGAGGGAGCAGGTTGGGGGAGAATTGATACATGTACATACACATCTTAATTCCTTTTTAAAAATTGTCCACAAGGAATGTAAACATTGTGTACCATAAACATATACTAATATAATAAAATGTAATATAATAATATAATAAACATGCAATATATAAAATAATAATATAATAAATATATATAATTTACAATATAATATAATATGCAATAAAAAATAAAAAGAAAAATATACAGATTTGCCTTATTGCACTTTTGAGAAATAAATGAAGCAGAAGAGTGGGAAAGGAAGAATAGGATAATATTTATCTTATTCACAATTCATTTATGTTGGCCTCAGGAAAATACTCTGCACAGAATGTCTCAATGTCCATGTCTCAGTTCTTTCACACTTTAGGTAACATTATTAATGAAATAAAGCAATCTTCTTTGGAACATATATTTTTACATTCTAAATGATATTATTTCAGTATTCATAGAAATATGGATTGTTCAGGTAGAAGCATTTTAAAAATAGATTTCTTCCTAATTGTCTATTAAAATTCTTAAGATTTAAAAAATATCCTATTAAAATTATTAGAGAAGAAAGAGGAAAGGAAGGGATGGAGGGATATATTATTTAACACTAATTTAAATATGGAAAAAGGTAGATTTTCTTGGAGAAACCTTGGAAAGCAAGGTGCAAGACGTGGGAACTGTAAAATTAAGGTGCTATTACACTGAAAACAAAAATCATTACATTAAACTATTCTAAATGGCCTTCCTTATTCATGGTATATAAAAAGTCACTCATAATAGTCTAGGAGAGTGGTGACAAACTTATAGCATGTGTGCTGCAGTGGGCTATTTGTTATCATTGAAAGCTCTAAAAGGTTCACTATCACTGCTCTAGGAGAACCCTTGGTTGTTTGTTAACAACATTGTGATTCCATAATGACAAATTCACCAAAAATTTCACTGATAAGGCCAGGTTAATGATGCATTAGCATTTGAAATTTACATGTTATGACCAGGACTATATAATGCCCATATAGTATATTTGGTACCTCATCATAAATTGGAAATAAATACCACAATAGGATAACCCCCCCCCCCCAAGCTTTTAGATCTGTGTCTGTCCATAGACACAGTTTTCTTGTTTTGGTTCTTAGATATCAAGACCTCATCCCTGGCATCCAGATATTGTTGATGTTCAAATTATTACTCTTGGGTCTTTGGCCATAGCTGCTGTCCCTGGAGAGTTTACGTAAGTTCTTTTTATTTCTCAGTTTAAAAATGTTTATTTTATGTTTCTTTTGGAATTAATTCATATGGGAATATAATTCTGTACTGAACCCTTGATATCCTACTGTACTTACATTTGAAAATAATGACAAATATTTTTACCCACTTTTGGTGAGTTCTCTGAAAAATAAGTCTCTCTATGTCTATTATTGATTTGTAACCTAAGGAAAATATAAACATTTGTGAATGTACCATAAAATAAAATAATGCCATGAATTTTTATGTCATTTGAAAGACATGAAATATCTTTAAAATATAAGTGCTCACAGCAATTAATTTGGGAGTTGAAAACATGGAATAATGTTTGAAACTTCTTATACAGTCTTTCCCACCTCAGTAAGTAGAAATTTTATGTCTTTCCAGTTGTTTAGGCCCTATATCTTGGAATCTTCCTTGAATTATCTGTTTTTTCTTTTTCCCTCTTTCAGAAAATTCTGTGCATTCTGTAAATACCCAACAGTTTCTTTTCTTTCTTTCTTTCTTTTTTTTTTTTTTTTTGCTTAAGTTCTCTTATTGGTACATTTTAGGTATACAATTCATTTACATTTATCGTTGGGTGCTTGTACCTATACGTGATGTATCTTGGTTCTTATTTTTTCCCCATTACTTGTGCACCCCTCACCCCCTCCACCTTTCCCTATTTACATAGACATCATGTCCATTTTTTTTTCTTTTCTCATAATTCTTCCTTTCCCTTCTTTCCTTTCCCCTTCCCCTCCCTTCACCTCTACGTCTTTGGACCTTTTTTCCTATTTCAAATTATCTATTATTCATTTTAATCATTTTAACTCTTATTTACACTATCAGTTTCTCACACCAGAGAAACCATTTGGTATTTACACATGTGTGTCTTATTTATTTCACTTAAGATTATGGCCTCGATATGCATCCATTTAGCTATAAGTGACTCTAGTTTTTTATTCTTTATGGCTAAATAGTACTCCATTTTATAAAAAAACTTCCAGTTTCCAGTTGATGAGCACTTGGGCTGCTTCCAAGCTTTAGCTATTTTACAAACTGTGCCACTATAAATATGTATACCCAACACTTTCTATTATTTTCTCCATGGTCTAAGTCACCCTTATCTCTCACTCAGATTATTACAATATACTATGTTCTCTGCTTCATTTCTCCCTTAATTTTCTGTAGTATATCCCCCAACTATAGCCAAATTAATTCCTTTAAAACATATGTCAAATTATGTCACTTCCTCACTCAAAACCATCCAATAGCTCCCCATCTCATTCCAGGTAAATCCTTAAATCATTACACCATACTGTGATTTCCTACACGACCTATTACTAAGCATATTCTCTGACCTGACTTCTTACTAATTGCCCTTGCTCATGCTTCAGCCACCCAAGGCTGCCTAGACTCACTAGGAATGCTCTTGACACAGGGCCTTTGAAGTGATGGTTCCTTTTGTGTGGAACACATTCCTTCCAATTACCCAGTACTTTATTCCTTCAGTCCTTTTCTCAAATCTCTAACAGGGATGCCAGTCCTTATCACACTATATAAAACAGTCCTCACCCACAAGTACCACTACCACCAACGCCCCGATCAGCATCACTGTGAACATTGTTACCTCAACGATCATCGCCATTCCCTGTCATCCTTACCCTGGTTATCATTTCTGGTCATCTCACTTTTAAATTTGCTTGTTGACCATCTCTGCTCCCTAGACTATAAGCTCCATATTCCTGAATCATTAGCAACTAGAAATAGGCCTGGTATATGGGAAATGCTCAGTGTTTAATTGAAGGGTTAAATATATGAATGAAATGGCAAGTTCTTCGTTGGTTGGAACCATAGTACACTTTTTCTGTGCCTCAGCTCTTATTAACAAAGACTCAACTGATATATTTTGTTGAATCAATGAATGGAAAAAAATCATGATAATCTTTTGCTAATAACATTCACAGATTCTGTTTTCTTTCTTTGATCAAATTGACTGTTTTCAGTTTAGAATTTGTTTTGTAAATAGGGCAGACAGGAAAAAAAATAAAACGTACCCCTGAATTTTAGCTTTGCTTTGTCATTCATTTCCTATAGTTTTACTATTATGTGATGATCCAGGGTAACTTTTTGGCTTTTACTACCAGTCTTTTTGTATACTTACATACATTCTAAATAGAAAACATTTACATAGTTCTGTTTTCTTGACTTTCACTACAAGTCTTTTTGTATATTTTCATATATTACAAATAAAAAAACATTTATATGATTTTGTTTTCTTGATTTAGGACTATGTCTGGACGAAGACTTCGAGAAGCAATTCAGAAGGTATGTTAAATATTAAATGAAATAGCTACATATTCATTCCCCATCTATCTCTATGATCTGATATCTTTTAAATTCTGAGTAATTTCATAAATTTTTCTAGAGTTCCATACTTCTTCAAATTAATGGGTAGAGGTGAATATTAAATATCGTTTGTGTAATTAACAGATTTTAAAACATAAGGGAATTATTGTCAGGTTAAAAATATTTTATTGGTATTTATGGATAAATGATTTAAGAATTGATAATGGTTTTATGGATTAGCTAATAAATAATCTCCAATTGCTAATCTGAAAGTCTGTGAACACTGTACATCAAATGTCTTAGTCACTTTCTTGTTGCTGGGATACAATACTTGACACTCACAACTTAAAGAAATATTTTGGTTCATGTTTTTAGCCCGTAGTCCCCTGGCTCAAAGGCATGACAGCATGGCAGAGAGGTGTAGCGGAAGAAAAGTTGCTCACATTGTGGCTGGAAGCCAGGAAGCAGAAAGAGAGGTGAACAGAGCCAGGGAGGAACATATACCTTCCAGAGTACGTCCCTAGGGACCTGCCTCCCCCCCAGGCCCCGCCTCCTAACAACAAGTCACCCTCATCGTCCACTCCTTTTCCAAAAGCACCACCTTTTGGGGGACATCTAGATATAAGCCATAGTATAAATTGTATCTCACTTTTGGAGTTCTTTGTATTATGTGTATCTATGATTTTCTTTATATGTAGGAAGTATTAAAAACAGTTCTATAATGACATATAAACAAATATCTTGTTACATGGAACTGGAAATAACTATTTGGGTTGGGTAATATTCACTTATATTTTTTAGAAAGTTGATTTTCAGATCTCTCAAAATTGATTTTACTAAGTCTCTTTCTTTCTTTTTTTTTTTTTGGTACTGGGGATCAAACTCGGGACCTTGCACTTGTGAGGCAGGCACCGGAACCACTGAGCTAAATCCTCAGCCCCGATTTTACTAAGCCTCTATATCTGCTAATGTGATTATTAAGATGTTCATAGATCTATTGACATGCCCAAATGTAGTGCAGAGTTTTGCCTATAACTTTTCATCAAGAACTCTGATACCTCTGCCTTTCTTGGTGGTTTTGATATTGGGAAAATTTTGTTCAGAGAAACATCTTAAACTAATAATTCACATCAGTGGTTGTGCCTTAAATATAATTGGGGTGATAATAAGTTTAAGATGATGAGGAATTTTACTGGGCTCTACTCTTCCCTCCTAGGAATTTGCATCATATGGGATGAAGGATATAACTGTTGCAATTTCAGGTCTATGCAATGTTTACACACATTACATTACCACTTATGAAGAATACCAGGTAAAGTAAAAGTGTTCTCATCATTTAAATGAATTACACCTTGGCCAAGACTAATATGTCAACTGAATGCTTCATAGATTTTTCTCAATTATTTTTCTGAAAGATGATTTTATTTTAATGGGGAATATATGAGAATAGTTAAGCCAGAGCTTGTGTCTGGGATTTCCAGGTTCATAATTCCCAAGTTCAGGTCAGAATTCTAGTCTGATTTCCATCTTTCCTCAAAACAATAATTTTGTCAGAGACATTGGTAATAAGCGTAGGCCATGGCATACAGATAACTACTCATAATCTTGTGACTAAGCCTCTATAGAACTTGGGAAAACTCCTACTGACAGTACCTGATTAATTGGATGCACCATTTAAGCACTTTGCAAATGTAATCTTAAGTAATCCTTACACTATATGTGGAAGCAGAGTATTATTGTATCCACAAGAAACAAAGTCCTAGAGAATTTTGGAGAGATTTGTGGATGGCATTGCTTCTTTGTTTATAAACAGTTAAGAAAGCAACACAGGTACTTTCTTTTTTAATGACAGAAAAGTTTTATTAAAGGTTGGAAAAGGAACAGGCTCTGCAGAGTGAGTTTGGGTCAAGTAAAAGTAGGAAAAGAAGTACACCCTACATTGTGAGGATGGGTCATCCATGCAAGAGAGAACCAAGTGGCCTCCCTTGTACTTTTTAACAATAGTGGTTAAACACATGACAACAGTCTGGAGTCCCACAGTTAATGTTTTCTAATTACCAGCTGTTATATCATGGCAGTCCATGAACAGACATACAGTGACCCCTTGGCAAATATTCAGACACTAGAAGTGAAATCTGTCCTGCTGCCTTCTCTTGGTTTGACTGAAATTCCTCAGATAATAGCCTTATAAAGAGAAAAAGGTTTATTTTGGCTCACTACTTTGGACATTTCAATTCATGATTGGTAGACACACTCCTTTCTGGTCTCTGGTTAGGGTTTTGGATGAAAATAGGGGGAATGTGTGGTGAAGCAAAGTGATTCACCTCATATGCAGGAAGCAGATAAGAGAAAGAGGAAGTGGCTGGAACCCACTATTCCCTTCAAGGACATGTCCTCAATGGCTTGAAGTCTTCTCACAAGGCCCACTTTTTAATGGTTCTGCCGCCTTCCAGTAGTCCCTGGCTAGGGAATAAGACTGTACCTCAGAGACCTTTGGGCCCCATGCTTCAGCCTAACAAAAGCACTGTTGAATATGAGTTCTTAACTGAGGCAAACTAGGGTAGGAAAAATTGCATTCTTTTTTCCCACTACTTTCTATTATTTAGCATTTCCTTCAACTATGAATGTAGGAAACAACAATAATATTAGCAGTACCTCTGACTTTGTCACCAGTAAGAACCACAGATATTTTATTTTATTTATTTATTTTTGGTACCGGGGATTGAACTAACAGATATTTTAATATAACATACAGTTATTGCAGATCTGAGAATATCTTTTATTTTTATTATTTTGAAATCACAGTAGTAAGTCTTATTATCAAATAGCACAATAAAGAAGCATGTATATCATTATATCACTAAATTGGTTTGTAACAGTCTGATAAATGCATTTCATTTAATTGGTTTCCTTTGTCACTCTCATCGATTTTATTTTGAATTTTATTAATGAATTTTATTAATGAATCTGAGAGAGGGCTATAGGTCTCAGGAGCCTGCCAAAGGTGGCCATGGCACAGACAAGGATAGGAACCCCTAATATCTCATCTCCTAGTCTAGGGATATGCTCCTGCAGAGATTACTATTAACTCATTAATTAAGTCAACAGATATGTGTTGTGACAGACACTGTGCTAGTCACATTTTGGAGCATAACAATGTAAAGATTGCCCCTAACCCCATACCGCTAGAAGTGAATTTAATAGAAAAAGAAAAAAAAAAACCAAATGATTGCATTTTGTGTAAGGCATGCACAGGTGATGTGAAAACAAGGTGACAAAGTACTAGATTGGACTGAGTATTTGAGGACAAGGACTGGGAGATGTTCAGATAGAGGTAAGATCTATCTGAGTTCTATCTGAGAACATGTGAGGGTAAGTCAAACAAGTAAAAATTAGGAAGATGCCTTATATAGAGGGGACTACACATCAGTGATCAGGAGGGGCAGACTCAGCACATTGGTGGATTGTGATTAGTTGAGTACCATGAAATAAGTATGATGAGGGTGATGGCAAGATAAGAGAGTAAGAGGCAGAGCTTAGCTGATGGAGTCTTATATCCTATGCCTCAGAGCTTTGACTTAATAAGAAAGGCTTAGGGGAACTGCACTAGGAGTCAAAGCAGGGGAGTACTTTGATCCACTTTGTGATTTAGAAAGTTCACTAGGCCATGAGGAAAATGAATTGAAGGGAATGTGTAGAGACAGAACTAATTAAGAAGCTATATAGTAACATCTGGGTTACAGATAAGGGTTTGAACAAAGGTAAGGGAAGTAGAGACAGAGGAACATGGACAAGGATTTTCAAGGAGGGAGAATGACAAGATGTGGAGAATGATAGGATGTAGGGTGAGAGAGAAAGCACTGTCTAAAATGACTACCACCTGATCCCCCTGTGACAGTGGAAGGGTGGCATTCACTGGGCTGCAGAATGTATCAGGGAATGCAGGTATGTTGGAGTGATGAGTGCATTTTTAGATTGGATGACTGAGGGTTCCGCGGAGTTCAGGTAAAAAGAGGTACATTTGGCTCTGTTTTCATATCTCTATGATGGGTTAAATTTCTGCAGAGAGTATCATCAACACCATTTATCCAGGAGTTATTAGGACTTTTTTCTCCTAATTTATGCCCCCAAATAAATTGTTTTATATTACAAGTACTTAACAGACAGAAACTGAGGAGATATCACCCTTTTTCCTATTAATTGGAGAGACAGCCTAAATAGTGCAAGCAAAGACAATCTGTTGCATTTAACAAGTAGCTGATGGGAACCATTTATTTTGCATGGTAAATGGAAATGCCCACTCTCTTTTCTTATAACTAATATCAAAGATTATGCTGGCTTACACGAAACGTCCAGTTTTCACCCTTGCCTAAAATGCTACACCTCTGTAAATGAATTAAAATCTCAGAATCACTTATACCTCTCTGCTTCTCCTACAGGCTCAGCGATATGAGGCAGCATCTACTATTTATGGACCACACACTCTGTCGGCTTACATCCAGCTCTTCAGAGCTCTTACTAAGGCCATTGCTACGGTAATCCAGTATTGCATGTATGTCTGCCTGTGTTTCTGCCTGTTTATCTCAGGGTGAGGAGGCACAGAGGAAGCAAAAGAAAACCTTAAGACTCACATTTTCAATATTTGGACAATTTTCATATTAAATTTTTTTGACAATTTTTATATTAAAGAACCAGAGACTTCTACAAAAATTAAAGCTACTAACATCTCTAAGAAAAAGTGAAATTTTACTATTAACAAAATTTGGAGTAGGTCAACATCCTTGTACTCTACACAATCAGAGAAACTTCTCTAGTAACCAGCTATAGAAATGACCTCTGAAAGCATAGCTGCAGTCAGTCAACATCCTTTAGTTGTGGCCACTTTCCTCACACACATCATATGAAGTAAGGAGATACTATTTTCCCTCATTTTTCAGATGAGCAGAAAGGCTGGAAGATGGTAAGTGATCAGGCTCACCAAATTATACCTGGAAGTTGAACCATTGTTCTCTAATCTTCATACGTCTCTCCACTCACTTCAAGAGTTGAGTAGGTCAGCAATTTTAGGATGTCAGTTGTCCATATTACGACATCTCTGGAATTAGAGTGCATCTTCTAGCCAGAGGAGTTTTACTATTATAATTAATAACATTTTTATTTTCTTGGTCCAAAAATAATATAAGTTGTTTTAATAAATGGAGGCTTAGATTTGATGAAATAGAATATTGCCTTGGAATGCACACATACCATCTACCTGAAAAAACTATACACACACTTATTTGATTTAAAGAAGCTTCACTTTAGAAATCTTCCTTTTGGAGTATGGTTACTTTTGAAGCTGCAGCTATGATTTCAGATTAGCTAACAAGCAGCATTAAGAGCTTAGTAAACAGATCTTTATATAATAACACATAAGCCTTGGTAAAAGCTGAAAAAATAATTATGACCCAGAAAGTACAATAAATCCCTTTCAAAGAAAGATCTTGAATGCATTGGATTGAAATAGATGAAATTTCTGTCCTCTAGGTGAAATAATTTGAATATTAGCAATTTCATAAGCCTCCACCATTTGTCACTGATTGCATGATTCAGATTTCAGTATAGCATGTTTACTTTGCGCATATTTTAAATGACCATTATTTTATCATAGTGTTCTCCTCAGTTTTAGGTCTGTATTTTTCATAGAAAATGATATTTAGTTGGGGATTTAGCTCAGTGGTTCTGGCACCTGCCACACAAGTGGTGCAAGGTCCCGAGTTTGATCCCCGGTACCAAAAAAAAAAAAAAAAAGAAAATGATATTTAGTGAAAGCAACTATGTTCCCTTTGTTTCATGGTCTACTTTATGGTCATATATCTTTTTACTTTTTTTTGGTACTGGGGATCGAACTTGGGACCTTGTGCTTGTAAGGCAGGCGGTGGCACCACTGAGCTAAATCCCTGGCCCTATGGTCATGTATTTTAAGACTAGCTATGTGATCTTGAAAAAACAACTGAATATCTCCAAGTATATTTTCTCATTTGCAAAGTGAGAATTACAATACCTACCTATCCCATATGCTGTAGCAAAGATTAACTATATAATGTGAGCCTAAAAAGACATTAAATATGTATCAAGGGCTATTTAAAGATTGAGATTTGCATTTTGATGACACTGATAAAGTGGCAAATTTTGTGGAAAGCTGATTTAAATCAGACAAGATGTAGGCTGATCTTAAATTTTAAATAAAAATGCATTTGTTATATTCTTTAGCACAGAAAAGGATGGGGAAGGACTCAGTACTACTCTGGGTGAAAGGGTCTCAATACCTTTTATAAATTCAGTAGATAATGCCAGGGTCATGTTATAAAAGCTTATTATGTGTCAAGACCTTATCCAAAGTCACATAGTTAAAAAGTTCCTGTCTCAGAATCTAAACATACGTAGCATCTGAGCTTGCTCTCTGATCCCTGGGCTATCTTTCCAATGGGAATAAAACAGCTGCCTCTCACCAAAACTGTCTTCTAAAGACAAAAGTTTAAACTGTGGATATCTGGAGTTTCATTTTAGCCAGGTTCTCCTCACATTTGTTAAAGGCTACTAGCTCTTGGATTGCATATGTATGTGTATGCATGCATGCATGTGTGTGCAGGTGTGTATGTGTGCAGTTTTTGCTTCTTTTAATGAAGACATTTCTGGGAGTGGAGGTCTGGGAAAAGGGTATTTGGCTTTATGTTGTGCTTTCTTTAGGCAAATGCTTTCTATTTCAGGACACAGTAGCCAACATGAGCAGTGGTCCTGAGCCTCCAGTTTTCAAACATTTGATAGCCCCACTTATCCCTAATATTGTGGATAGAGCACCAATAGGCAGAAACTTTGGGGATGTCCTGGAGCCAGTGAAACCTGAATACAGAGTGGTAAGCCTCAGAGAGAGATCTTAAAATACTTCAAAGACTTGTTTTGGGAGGTGAAGGAGAGGATGTTGTTTAATGTCACCACCTTCTTATCATACCATAAACCAGTGGTGGTGAACCTGTGGCACGTGTGCCACAGCTGACTATTTGTTATCACTGAAAGTTCTAAAAGGTTCACCATCACTGCCATAGACTATGTTTAGCAATGATAATTTTGACAGTTCTTATCTTTGCAGAGACTCTGCAAAAGTAATAAGAATAGGAAATACTTTTTTGGGGGGTAATTGTTTACAATTGAATTACTAAAATATAAATTATTCATTTTCTTAAATAGATGGTCAAAGACCCATTTGCTGGAGCTGAGAGATGTCTTTTAATCAAGAGTTAAAAAAAGCTAGAAATGGGGCTGGGAATTTAGCTCAGTGGTTCCGCAACTTGCCTCGAAAGCACAAGGTCCCAAGTTCGATCCCCAGCACCAAAAAAAAAAAAAGCAAAAAAAGCTAGAAATAAAACAATATCTGTATCAGTATATTTTATGTTCATCTTCAGTCTTGTAACCTTACTAAATCATTTATTAGTTCTAATAGGTGGTATTGTTGATTTAGTATGTATTCCTCAGGAATTTCAATATATACTATATCATCTACAAATAAAAATTGGTTTATTTATTCTTTTCTGTATTTTTTAATGTCTTTTTTTCCCTCATTGAATAGTCTAGAACCTTCAATAGAGTGTTTAATAGAAGTTGTGAGTCTGGAAACCTTTGCCTTGTTTTGTGATCCTAGGAGGGAACTATTTAATGTTACTGCATTCAATATGAGGCCTTAAGGTTTTTGTAGATGGTTGTGATAGTTCTTTTTTATACCTAGTATGTCGAGAGCTTTGGTTGGAAGTCGGTATTGGGTTTTTTGGTTTTTTTTGGTACCAGGGATCGAACTCAGATCTTTGTGCTTGTAAGGCAGGCAGCAGAACCACTGAGCTAAATCCCTGGCCACCAGGTATTGGGCTTTTGCAAGTACTTCTCTGTGTTGTTGAGATGATCAAGTGTTTTGTTTTTTTTTTGTCTTTTAACTCTACTAATATGGAATATTTTCTTGACTCAGTTATTAAATAAATACCCTTTAGTTTTGATGTTAATGGTTTCTTATGTTGCTTAATCTGATTTCTAATGCACTACTAAGTTTTACACCCATGTCTATGAGGGATATTTGTAATTTTCTTTTCACATGTTGTCTTTGGCATCAGCATTTCTACCTTAGTCACTTTCTCGTTGTTGGGACACAATATCCAACAGCTACAACCTAGAGGAGGAGAGGTTTATTTTGGCTCATGTTCTCAGTCCATGGTTGGCTGGCTCTAAGCCAAAATAGCATAGCAGAGGGGCATAGGGAGGAAGGAGCAAGCCTTGTTCTTAAGATTCTTTAAGGTTTTTTTTTATGGTTTCTGTCTCTATTGCCTTAAAATATCTTTGCAGGTTTTTTGGGGTGCTGGAGTCTCCTTTTGGAGGTGGTTTCTAGGTTCTTTATGTCTTGATCAAATAATTGGTCAACACAAGTGTAAGCAATAGCAAAGTTTTATTAGAGGTAGGAAAATAAACTGGCTCTGCAAGAGCAAGTTTGGCCAAGTAAAAATAGAAAAAGAAGTACACCCTACAGCATGAGGTCAGGCCATCCATGCAAAAGAAAACACAGTGATGAAAACTCAGTGTGGTCTCTTTTGGTATCACTCAGTCCTCAGACTGACAACTTGCCTGGGCCATACTAGGAAAACCTACTCAAGTTCTCATGAGAAGCCTATGTATAGGGCTTAGGGGAACTGTTCTGGTCATCTGTCCTAGGATTTTGTAATTAATAGGTCATATCTACTTCCTCAGCCAGCTTTGTGACCACTAATCTCCTGTCTCATTTCCTCCTGAGAGACACACATCTCCATAAGTCTTTATGGGGTACTGAGGGAATAGAGGTCTGTCTGCCATAGGCTTCTCTAGGACGTGGACCATACCTACTGGAGATTAAGTGCTCTCCAACTACCTTGAGCTGTTGTGGCTCACTGGCTGGGTTTAAGAAAAAAAAACCCTCTCAGAAGAGTATGAGAAAAGAATGATTATTGAGCTATTTGATGGGAGAAAGAAAGTAACTTTACTCTTATTTGGGGATGTAGAACCCAAATATGAGGACCAGGTCAGACCTCCATACTTCTTGTGGAGAACAAGTATGGCGAAGAGGGAGGTTAGATAAATTATCGAGAGCCCAAGAGCCATAACCTTAGCAAGATTACCCACATAATGGATCAAATTACAAATAGGAGCCCCAATACAGGTGCCCATTTAAGCTGTGGTGAATTAGGGTCACTCGAGGCTGTATTTATCTGCCCCTGGTGCAATACTAGAGTCTTGCTTTCTGAAGAGGAGCCTTTAGACTTCCAGAGGTTCTCAGGAATAGCTTTCTTCTTATTCCTGTGAAAATTCTAGTGACCATTTCCCATATAGTATTTTTATGGCTTGTCACTGCATCCCTTGAGGAAGGACCAGAATGCTTCCTCAGGAATTGGGAATAAGGTAAGGTCTTTAGTGGCTGTAGAGCTGCCCTTCTTGCCTCTCTATGAGCCTTTTGATTTCCCAAGGAGATTTTAGACATGTCTATTTGGAATCCCTTACCATGATCGACCTGTTGGGAAGATAGACTACTTCTAAGAATTGTAGAATTTCCTGCTTGTTTTATAGATGATTGCTTACTAACAAGTGTCTTCTTTCCAGATTGCTACATGAATATGTAGCACCAGAAAGGCATATTTGGAGCCCCCTCCCCCCTCTCTGCATCTGTATAGTGGTACCTTGGTTCACAAATTTAATTCTTTCCATGATTCTGGTTGTAAATTGAATTGGATGAGAACCAAATCAATGTCCCCATAAGGTCAACATTGTACCTAACCATTGAATTTGATTCAGTTCTAATCCAACTTGGTTTGTGATCAGAATTATGAGAAGAATTAAGTTTGTGAACCAAGGTACCACTGTAGCTTCTTCCCTTTTCTTTATATCAATGCTGGAGTAAAAGCTATGAGCTGTACTCTTTGAGCAGAGGTCCCTGGGGAAAGTTGTTTTGCTTCAATGTCCTGTTGTGAACTGACAACTGCACAACTTGCCTTTCAGTGTCCTTCTTGGACAAAGCTACTTTCTTTAGTGAATTACACATCTTCTGGGTCTTGGAGGGGCAGGTCATTGATGTCTTGCCTGTTTGCACAGCTCTGGGAGATGACTTGTTCACAAGACTGACTAATGTCTCAGCTTGTAGACATCAAAGAGGTAGGAATAAGAGTACTGCAAGTTTTGTAATAACCTCAGGGGTGACTAAGAGCATGGCCTGAGACTTGGCAAGCCATTCCCTTGTTAACCACAAATAATCTTTGGTTTCAAGGATTGCTCTTACCTGATGGGGAGTCAGGACTTCTAGTTTCTGTTCTAAAGTTCATTTTGCAGCTTCCTCTATTAGCATTGCTGTAGCTGTTGCTGCTCTCAGCCAGGGTGCCCATCCAGCAGACACTCTATCCAACTTTTTGAAAAGTATGCCACTGAGCAGAGTTCTTGTCTTACCTTTGGGTCAGGACACCCAAAGCAGTTCCTCTCTTTTCTTATATGTAGAGGAAGAAGTGTTTTCTTAAGTCAGGTATTTTATTATATTATTCAGCAAGATCTACCTGTTGACTAATTAGGTCAGAGAGACCTGGCATAGTCCCAACAGGTAAAATCCATTTTGCCCTCTTGTTGGAATTTGAGAATTTCCCTTAATTTTGCTAGTAAATCTCTTCCTAGAAAGGGAGTAGGACACTATGGGACAGTAATAAACTCATGGTTCAGCATTTGTCTTTCAAGCTGACATATCAGAGCAGGAGTAAAGAATCTCCAGCTAGAGAACCATTTGATCCCAGCTATGGATATAGATCTAGAGGATTTTCCAGAGAAGAAAGTCAAAACTGAATGAAGTAATTGAATTTGCTTATCTACGATACTCAGTATTATCCAGGGTTCCTCATAGGAGATGGTAATATCAGTGGATGGGGCATTCTAGGTTCTCTTGGTTCTCTTCAGAGTAGGATAAGAGAGTTGGCTAGCCTAGCCCCTCTCTGGTGCAGGGGCAGTCAACCCTCTAGTCCCAGGAGTCAGGCACATTGGGTGCCTCACATTCAGAGCAGGCAGTGGATTGATGTAGTAGTGTGCCCAGTGTCCAGATTTCTTGCACTTAAACCATGGACCTCAGTTGTCCTTGGCTTTTCTGTTAGACAATTTAGGTGAATTTTAAGCATTACCAATTGTTACAGATATAATTTTAGCCTTTTCTCTTTTGACCCACCTTTAGATCCCGATTGTTGAACACAGAAAAAGCCATGTTCAGCAGTTGAGTCATAGGTATTTGGGGCCACATCTGAAGTTTCTTTATTAAACAGATGGGAGAGACCCATATCTCCTGAGAAACAGATGGGGGATCTGAGGACAGGATCATCAAGGATATCTCTCTCTTCCTTCGGGACCACTCTAAATACCATACTTTCTGGGCTTTTCTTGAGATAAAGGGTCACAAAAGCCTGAACATAAGGGATTTCATTTCACCTTCTATGTTTTAAGTAGAAACAATTTAACTAAAAAAAATAGTCTCATAATTTTAACTGCCATCCCATACCCATCTCTTGGCACTTCCTAGTTCATGTTGAGCCCAAACCATGTTGCAATAGCAGAGAAATTATTCCTTTTTAAATCGGCAGTGTCAAACCTCCCACTGATCAAGGATATGGGTGAGGGGCAAAGTCAATGGAATATGTGGGGTATGGTTTAAGAGGTTTCCCATGGCTTATTTGTGGGCCTATAGAAAGAGACAACTAGGTCTTGGGTCCTTAAAATGTCATCCCATGCAGAATGAGAAGACCTCATGAGTTCAGAGTATCCCTTGTGAGACTCAGGTATTTACTAGACAGATATCTCTGTCAGAGTTTAGGGTGTCTTTCATAGAAGCAAGGAAGAAAGCCCTACTGAAGAGCTTTTGTCTCCATATGGGGTTCTCACTCCTTAGGGAGAAGGGGTTGTGCCTCTTAATTGCTCTACTTAAGCAGAGTGGAGCCACTTGGGAAACAATATCTCTTGCATTTACTCCATAATAAAAGCTTTGGTATTTTGTTTAGGTAGTAGAAATGGCAAAAAAAACCCCTTTAAAAATCCTAAGAAGGACTCACAGTCTCTTGAATTAAGCTTTGCTGGCTGTGCTTTTGTTTTGCTTAGGCTATCAGGCATATGGTTCTAAATAACCTGCATTTTGTTAGAAAAAACAATGAAGGGTCTAGAAACTAACATGGCAGTGGCTGACCCCAAACAGTGGCCAGCAACATGACAAGACAAGATGGTACCCAACATGTGACAAGACAATATGGCAGCCCTGACTAAGATCATGCCCTGAGAAAGAAATAGCCATCTAGGAGAAAAGCACAGATGAGACTTTGGGAATAAAAATGAATGAACTGGGGTAGGCAGCTAATCAGGCAGGCTGCCAAGTTACCAACAGCTATCTTTTCCTAAAACAGTGAGAAAGTGAGCAAAGTATCATGGAGAACAGAAATGAGAGGACAGAAAGGCATAATAACAGTTTCTCTGGCTATTTAACTTGTACCCAAAGTGACTGCAAACAAGAAAAAGAAGAAAAGGAAAGATAAACTTCAAGTAGGCCTGCAGGCCTCCTGTGGCTGAGAGAAAAAGAAAACACAGAAGAAAAAACAAAAAAATGTGCCCAAAGGCCTTACCTACTCTCTTAGCTGGCTAAGCCATGGTGGCTATGACACCAGGTTTTGGGGTGCTAGAGTCTTCTTCTGGAGGTGGTTTCTAGGTCATTTGTTGAGCAAAGAATTGGTCAAGACAAGTGCAAAAAAGTTTTATTAAAGGTAGAAAAAGAAATAGACTCTGCAGAGTGAGTTTAGGCTAAGTAAAAGTAGGAAAAAAGTATATCCTACAGCATAAGGGCGGACTATTATGAAGAGGCACAAGAACTAGTGCTTAATGGTGACTGTCTCTTTTTATATAATCTACTCCTCAGGCTGATGTCAGGTCTAGGGCATTCTATCAAAAACTTGCTGAAATTCTTGCAAGAAGTCCATATTCAGGGCTTTGGGAACTAACTGTTCGGCACAGTGTCCTGGGATTTTATAAGTAATAGGTCACACTTACTTCCCAGCCAGCCTTGGCATGCCCTAATCTGTTTCAGAAGGAGCCAGGGAGGAAGATATATCCTTCCAGGTCATGCTCACAGTGATCTACCTCTTCTGACCAGACCATCCCTCCTAACAGCAAGTCAGCTGCTGAACACACCAGTGGATGAGCTCAATGATTTCCCCATGACCTAGTCACCCTACACAAGCCCCACATTCTGAGTGCATGAGATTTTGGTGAGACATTCTTGATTTAAAACATAAAAATTGTAAAGCATGAGCTGGGAAGTGTTTCCTTTTTTATCTTCTAAACAATTTTTCAAAGTATTTGTATTCTAACTTCTTTAAATAGTTGATCAGATTTATTTGCAAAAATATATCTGAGTTTTCTTTATGGAAAATTTTTAATTATCAATTTAATTTCTTTTAATTAAATTTCTTTTTTTTGTTTGTTTTATTTGTTTTTAAAATCAGGAACAAGATAGGGTATTCTGATTTGTTTTTTTTTTCTTTGCTACTGGGGATCGAACTCGGGTCCTTGTGCTTAAACAGCAGGCAGCGAAACCACTGAGCTAAATCCTTGGCCCTTAATTAAATGTCTTTACTGGTTATATGCCTATTTAAATTTTTATTCTTTGAGTCCATTATGTGTCTTTCTTGGAATTTAACTTGTCTTTATAGTAATTTGTATATTTCTAGGAATTTCCATCTCTCTAAGAATTTTCCCATTTCATATATGCTATATAATTTGTTGGCATAATATACCATTTCTTATTTATAACATTCCCTCCTAATGCTCTTAATTTATGTAGCGTTGATAACAATGCTGCTTTTTTCTTCCTGACTTTGGTAATTTTTGTCTTCAAAGAGCTAACTTTAGTCTTCTTGCTTATACCTGCTGTTTTTAACCAATTACTAAGCTTTGTAAGCAGGGCCAGAGCAATTTTTAGTCTAGGATGGTCTTCTTCTTTCCCCAACGACACACACACACACACACACACACACACACACACACACACACAAAAGTAAAGCTCTTTTGAATTAAGAGATTTTCCCCTCTGGTAGACAGGAACAGGAGCCTTCCACAACTCCATATGAACCTGGGGATTATTCCCTCGAATTCTGTTCAGTGATTCCTTTCCTGGCTTTGAGTAACTCCCTTGTATGCATGTAGGGTTGAGCAGAGCCCTTTACAAGTTTCTAGTTCTTGCTCTTAGAACTCTGCTCTCTATGGTACTCACTTCTTTGTACTCTAAAGTAACTCAAAGACTGTTTAACTTTCATAGATTCCATCTTCCACATCCTCAGCATAGATAAATATCTGACATGGACTGAATTCTGCCCCTTTTAAAATTTTTTCCATAGCCTATAAATTATCTGAAGGCATTAAGTTGGGGTGATTGTAGGGCTAATCTTCTTTATCTTCTACCACTCAGTGATCATTGTCTTTCATTTCACAATGCCTATTTTCTTTTTTGGATACGGGTATCGAATTTGGGACCTTGCACTTGCAAGGCAGGCAGCAGAACCACTGAGCTAAATCACTGGCAATGCCTATTTTCTTTAAAACCATTGTTTAATACATATTTTGTCTAGTGTTTTAGTTATTTCAAGTGGGATGATAGTGTACAACCAGATGCTGTGTTTTGCATAAATATAAATATGTCATCCAATGAAAAGTCTAGCTTGACCTTATTTGATTCAGTCTATCTCTTATATGTGTATGGGAGGGAGATGGAAGACAATTTCAAGGGCTAAAGAATCAGTTTCAATGCCCTATCACAGATGTAAACTATAGCTTTAGATCTTCATCTACATCTGAATTTACAAAATTTTTTTCTCTGGCTCCACATTTCTGTGTTCATTGTTGGAAGGGCATTTTCTCTGATGCTCTTAGAAGGTATTACTTGATCATATAGAATGGAATCTACTCAGTGACCAAGAATCCTAAAACATATAATAGATAATGCCAAAGTTTGAGTACAACAAAAAACTCTTTCATTAGAACTTACCAAATGAATTTTTATTTCCAGGGAGAAGTTGTTGAAGTTACGTTTGTAGGTGCTAACCCGAAGAATTCAGCAGAAAACCAAGTAAGTATCAATTTTTTCTTATAAATCTAAATCCACTTTTTATTGTTTCATTCATTTGAATATCGCTTTAGAAGTTAACAACATACACATAGAATGTCCCTACTTGTTTCCCATCTTATTTTTCTATGTGGGAAAATGTTCAATGTGTACAGTAAATATGGATTGAGTCTGGAAAAAGTATAGAAAACATCTTACTGTCTCTAGGAATATCTATCTATCTATCTATCTATCTATCTATCTATCTATCTATCTACAACAATTCATATAGGTCTGCACTGTCTCTTGAGAATAGTAATTTAAAAACAATGTACTAAAATTTAGAGCTTTACTGAGTTTGACAAACTAATAAAAAGACCAAACAAGTTAAGTGTGTCTTGAGGTCCTTTCCTCTCATTTTTGGGCCCTTTCTTCCTCTTTCATCATTACTACCTGTAACCCCTCTTCTGTTGTGGAATCACTGATCTCCAGATGGATCTCTTTTTTAAAAAATAAAATTTATCAGTACATTTTAGGTATACAGTATAAAGACATTCATCATTGGAAATTTGTACCTTTACATAATATACCTTGGTTCTTATATTTTCCCCATTCCCTTGCTCTCCCTTCAACCCCTCCACCCCTCCCTATTTACAAATATTTTGTTTCTATTTTTTCCTTTTCTCATATTAATTCCACTCCCTTCTTTTCTTTCCCCAACCCCTCCAATTTCCCCTTCCCTTTTGGACCTTTTCTTCCTATTTCAAACTAGCTCTATGGATGCACATTGAGGAGATACTCTTAAGTGAAATAAATAGGACACATGTGTAAATACCGAATAGTTTCTCTGGTATGAGAAACTGAAAGTGTAAATAAGGATCAAAAGGCATAATAGATGGATCTCTTATAGGCTTGGGTTCTGGCCCCATGGGCTTTCTTTTGCATTGACAAGTTTCCCTACTCCCTATTCCTGGCATTAATAAGGTATTTACTTATTAATATTAAAAAGTTGGGGCCGGGGATTTAGCTCAGTGGTTCTGATGCCTGCCTCGCAAGCACAAGGTCCCGAGTTCGATCCCCGGTACCAAAAAAATATTAAAAAGTGACAGATGAAATACATATCCAATGTAAAAGCAAACAGAAGTGCATAAGATAAAGTGTGAAAGTACCCCTCAACCTACAAATCTGATTTTCAAGAGGTAATTACTCTTTATAGTTTGTTTCAAATCATGTCAGGCTTTTTTGTTTGTATGATATATATAATATTTCTACACAAGCATAATATATCTACTAATAATATGAAGTAATTTTAGTTTTCTGTAAATTTCTTCAAATGGCCTTATAACCACACAAGCCATAGGTGGACATATTCTAGTTGTAAGCATTTAAGTAAATAAATTTTTAGAGGAAAAGAGAGTGGACTTATTAAAAGTGATTCTTGGGTCATATTTTTTACTGTGGCTGAGTTTGTATTTATGCTATTGATGAGCCATTCTGCCCTGGGCCCATAATCACTTGTAATCTGAATTATCTTTCTTTTTTAAGAGAACCTTCCCATTTCTGTTCATAAAATATCGTTATTGCCACAACAATTGTGGCAATCTCTCATCATCAGATATGAGATAGGGGGAAAATGTTCTGCTTCTTGGATAGTCACTATGCACCTATTTAAAATTTTTTTTTCCTGGTACCAGGGATCAAACTCAGGACCTTGTGCTTGCAAGGCAGGTGTAGTGCCACTGAGCTAAATCCCTGGCCCCTGCTCCTATTTTAAATGACTTGGATTGGAGATATATCCAAATGTTTACATGTTTATAACACTATTTTCTGAAGCTAATACATTGTTGTACCAAATCTTTAGTCTTAGCTGTTGTTTAATATCCTTAGGGTAGGTAAACTCTATCGTCATTATTTCCATGGAGAAACAGGAGAACAATGTGCTTAAAACATTATAGTGAAAATACATTTAATTTATAAAAATGTTCTGGGACTTGGTGCAAAATATTTACTAGTACTCTCTATTACTAGTACTCATTATCAATATTTATTGAATACTTACTATTTGCAGGTCCTGGGCTAAGTGCTTCACATACATTATTGCATGGATTTAATTTAATCTTTACTGCTCCCAATAACTTACATTTTATCAACAATTTTGAGGTTGGTAAACTAAATCATAGAGAGGTTGACTAATTGATAGTAACTAATTGTGCATCTTGAAGAGTTTATGGTAGGGATGTGTTTTGCCCCTGGTTATTCTGTCGTGTAGACTTGTGCTCCACTCTGTACCCCAGACCTATTTATTAGGTCCTATCATGCTTCCTACTCCATTTGAGGCCTCCTCAGTGTCATTCTACTGTAAATGGGCAGAAACAGCTTTTTTTACAAGTCACCATGGTTATGAAAACTTCTTCATTAAATATCATCCATCAGTAGACTGATTAGAGAAGAATTTTAAGCAATTACAAGGCCAGTGGTAAAAAATGATCCGTTCAGCAAAGAGTTATTTGATTACTGGTAAATGACATGTGTAAAGCACTGTGATGGATAAAGGTGAGGGTGAATTAAGCACAAGTATTGTCTTTTAAGGCCCACAGTCTAAAGGATTTTGGTGACTTATGGCCTTTGTATTTATTAACCTGTCACATTCATATCTGTGCTTTATTTGCAACTAAATTCATGGCTTGAAACAATTTGCCCTGTTACAGTAATCTTCCTGTGAAGAAATAAAATCTTCTTATAATATGGTTTCTAGGAATCCATTATGACAAAATATAGGAATTGCCTGGTACAGGGAAGATTTATGTATTCTTTCCAATTATTTCATTCAGGCAGTTATGGTAACTAATAATTCATCTACCAGGAAATTGAAAGATGAAGAAACTCTCATTTTCCCTTCTAAATCATAAGGTGACCAAAAAAGTCTTGGATATAGAGCAATAAACAAGTCATGGAAAGACTTGGCTTATGTCCTTTTTAATTCTTAAGTTTTCCCCCAGTTTCTTCTCAGCCCCAATTTCCAATCAGCTCCATAATTATATTTCTCTGAAATGTCTAAAAATGTCATGGTTTTAACAGACTGGATAAGTTAATATTCTGAAGACATTGCATAGAATATTAAAGGGAACACCTAAGAATTCAGATGAAATTCTAATACAGTTTCACACAAGGAATCAGGGCATTGGTGTGTGGTCAGCAATAGGAGTTAGTAGAGACTGGATCCTTTTTGTGACTATGCCATGCCTGATATTAATTTTATTTCAGACCCATGAGACCTTCCTCACTGTGGAGAAATATGAAGACACTACAGCAGCCTGGCATATAGTGTATAATGATGCTTCCTGGGACACTCGGTGAGCATGTCTAGTGAATATTTTGTCTTTCAGACCTTGGCAGAAGTTGGTTAGTAATGCAGGAAACATGCACAGAGGACTGACTAAAAGTGGGGTACTCATAATAACAAATTCCCAGGGATCTTTCTGGCTATATTTAATAGACTTCATTTTGATTCTGCTTTTCTACAAAGCAATATGGTGTGTGCTTCTGTTAAGATAGTGCTAATGAGGGAAGCTCCCCACCTCCATCCCAGGGTCCTAGGGCAGAGAAGCTCAGCCGGTCCCAGCACCTGGAAGCTCCCCACCTCCATCTCAGGCTCCTAGGGCACAGAAGCTCAGCTGGTCCCAGCACCCAGAAGGAAGCTCCCCTGCTGAGATCCCAGGCTCCTCGGGCAGAGAAGGTGAGCCAGTCCCAGCACCCAGAAGGAAGCTCCCCCACCAACATCCCAAGCTCCTAGGGCAGAGAAGCTGAGCTGGTCCCAGACCCTGGAAGTAAGCTCCCCAGCTACCATCCCAAGCTCCTAGGGCAGAGAAGGTGAGCCCTGTGGGCGCCAGAAGCACCCCCTCCCATGGAAATGAGAAGACAGGTAAACAGGTCTCAAAAACAGACTTCTGGATCACCTACAGCAACCCCAAAGGGAAACGAGATGGAACACTCTGATACTCAAGCACCTGGACTCTCTGAACTGGCAACAAAAGAGGATCTGGGAAAAATGAAATAAGAAATAATTACTCAGATAACAGCAAAGATTTTGCTCATGGTGCAGGACATGATTAATAAATCTAGAGAGGACACAGATAAAAAAATAGAGGATCTGAGGAACATGATGGAATCCCAATATAGGAAACAAATGGAATCCATAAAACAGATACAAACAGATTTCCAAGAAATTAAAAACTCCATCGAAAGTCTGTGCAGCAGAATGAACCAATGTGAAGATAGAATTTCACATATAGAAGATAAGATTGCAATTAGTAAGGAGGAAAAGAAAAATTACTTTAAAATTGTAAGGGAACACAAGAAATCAGTCCAGCAGCTGCTAGACAATGCAAAGAAGAACAACATAAGACTGATTGGAGTCAATGAAGAAAGAGGAGAGAGTGCAGATGACATAAAAAAACTGTTCACAGAAGTGATGACAGAAAACTTCTGAAGCAGGGGAAAAGAACTTGACATACAGATAAGTGAGGCATATAGGACTACAACTAGCCTTGATCAAAAAATATCTACACATAGGCATATAATAGTTAGGCTTCCAGAAATCCAACAGAAGAACAAAATTCTACAAACGGGGAGAAAAGAAACAAATCACATACAAAGGAAAGCCCATCAGAATCACAGCAGACTTCTCAGTGCAGACCCTCAAGGCAAGAAGAGCTTGGAGTGATGTATTTCAAGCCCTAAAGGAAAACAGCCTCCAACCCAGATTGATGTACCCTGCAAAACCATCTTTCAAAATTGATGGAGAAATAAGATACTTTCATGACAAAGAGCACTTCAGGAACTTCATGAATACCAAACCAGCACTCCAAAAAATTTTAGACAATATCCTAGGAAAAGACAATGAGGATCACAACCCCAGGAAACCCAGCAGAATGAATCCATTGGGTGTGACAAATTAAATGCAAAGGGGGAGAATCCAACAAAAAGAAAAAGTCATGACAAGGCTTTTAAAACTTTTAACTTCATCTCCCTAATGAGTGTATAATTCAATCTTATTATTTTACTGATTAGTATTTTCTGATTCTAGAGTTGCACACCATTCCTTGTGCTATACTGGCTATTTATCATCTTATGTCTACATTTTAATTGGGTTGTCTATTAATGAGCTGTATGAATTCTTTATATATTCTGGTCATAGGTTAAATGTATTGTAAATATGGTCTGTTTAAGGACTATTTTTCATTTTAATGATGTCATTTAAAGTTCTAAATTTTGATGGAATCTCATTTATCAATGTTTTTCTTTTATACATCATGTATTTTGTATCCTAGGTAGTTCTTGCCTACCCTGAATTCATAAATATTTTCCCTTGTAATTTCTTCTTAAAGTTGTATACTTTTAGGCTTTCATATTTAGGTTCATAGATCCCTTCAAGTCATTTTCATGTATGGAAAAAAAGGTTGAGGTTAATTTTTTATATATGGATACCAGGTGTTCTAGTGCTGTTTGCTGCAAACACTATCTCTTCCTCAGCTCTTGAATTGAATTTATATTCTATAAAATGCTAATGTTAAATAATCTTTCACAACTCAGTGGACCATATATGTGTGGTTCTATTTCTAGATTCTCTGTTTTATTCCAATGATCTATATGTCTTTCCTTAACCAACACTGCCTTGATTACTGTAGCTTTAGAAGAAGTCTTAAAATTGGGTGCTAAACGTCTTCCAACACTGTTTTTGTTTTTGTTTTTGGCTTTTCTGGGTCCTTTGTACTCCTACATAACTTTTAAACTTCAATATCCAGTTCTTCATTTATAGCAAGTATACACAGCCCTGAATTTTTCTATATACCTTGTGTTTTCTAATCCTGCTAAATTCAAGTACAAGTTCTAGGGCCTCCTAGAGATTTCTTAGTATTTTCTCTGTAGATGATCATTTCATCTACATATAAAGATTTTGCTTCTGCCATGCCAATCTTATCCTAGTTGTGTCATTTTATTGCCAGACTAGTTTGGTTTAGACCTATGTTTCAAAGTCTAATGGACAGATGAAGAGTAAGCATATCTCCCCTTGCTCCCCACCTTAAGGAGAAAGCATTGTATCTTCTCCATTTATATAAGGCATTCTCACTGGAAGTATGGAGTACATGTCTTTAATCTGTTGAGAAGTTTCTGTTCTACTTCTAGTCTCCTGATAGCTTTTACCATGAACAGCTGTAGAATTTAGTCCAATACTCTTTCTCCAACTAGTGACAGGATCATATGGCTTTCTCCTTTCCTCTGTTAAAATGATGACTTTTGGGGGTGGATCTTCCAATGCTGAACCAACACTGCCATCCCTATAACAAAACCACTTTCGACATACTGCCAGATCTGCCTTCTAATAGTTTGTTTTGTTAAACAAATTTCTATCTATGTTCATACTTTTTTCTTCTATTAACTTTGTTCAGTTTTAGGATTAGCACAATGTTGATTTCCTAAAATGAGGGGAGAAGTGTTCCTTCTTTTTTCTGCTTTAAATATTTGATATAATTTATCAGTTAAAATGTTTATGAGCCTGCTGTTGTTGTATAGGTAGGTTTTCAAGCTAGGAATATACTTTCTTTAATAGGTGCTATTCAAATTTTATATTTCCTCCAGAGTTAGTTTCATTAATTTGTCTTCCAAGGTACTTCTTAGAAGTTGTCAAATTTATTTCAAAAAAGATTTTTGTAATATCTTTCTATATCCTTTTAAATTCTGTAAAATCTGTGGTAATGTCTCCTAGATCTTAATATTGTAATTTAAAAAATGTATAACTGATATTGTGTAACAGGAAGAAAAGGTCTAAAAGAGCAGGGGAATTGGGAGGGGTAGGGGAAGGGAAAAAAGGGAAAGTTAAAAATATGAGAAGAGGAAAAAAATGGATTCAAGGTCTTTGCAAATAGGGAAGGGTGGAGAGGGTGAAAGGAGGGCAAGGGAAGGGGAAAAAAATAATAAGAACCAAGATAGTCATGTAATGGTACAAGATCCCAATGATGAATGTAACTGTATTTTATATCAAAAATGTACCAATAAACTTAATGGGGAAAAAAAAAGATAGTGCTAATGAGGTTATGGCTTCTATTCTTAGAAGTATCTAGTTAGTTTCATTATTTTGTGATCACACATATTACCCTGAAAACTAATACCTTCTTCCAAGTTGGTTGAAAAGGGTGTTGGGTGAAGGAGTTACAATGTCTCTGTAGAGCACAACATTCCTACTGGAAAAAGAACGAACCTATTCAAATATGTAATTCATGCTTGTGTGTAGCCAGTGATTCTTCATTTACTTATAGGAAGCTGAGAGGCTCAATGTTTAACTCTTTTAAAAAAAATTTTTATTTTATTGGTACATTTTAGGTATATAATATAATGACATTCATCATTGGACATTTGCACCTTTACATAATCTCTCTTGGTTCTTATTTTTCTCCCTTCCCCTGCCCTCCCTTCAACCCCTCCATTCCTCCCTATTTACAAAGACTTTTGTTTCCTTTTTAAAATTTTCTCATATTAATTCCATTCCCTTCCTTCCTTTCCCCTAGTCCTCCCACTTTCTGTTCCCCTTTGCCCCTTTTCTTCCTATTTCACATTGTCTATTATACCCTTTGGCCCTTATTTACACTTTCAGTTTCTCACACCAGAGAAACTATTCAGTATTTACACATGTGTGTCCTATTTATTTCACTTAAGAGTATTGCCTCAATGTGCATACATTTAGCTATAAATGTCTCTAATTTCTCATTTTTTATGGCTGAGTTGTACTCCATTTTGTAAAAAGCCACATTTTCTTTATCCGGTCTCCAGTTGACGGGCATTTGGGCTGTTTCCAAGTTTTAGCTACTACAAATTGTGCTGCTATGAACATGGGTGCACGTATATCACTGTGGTATGATTCTTTTAATTCTTTGGGGAAGATCCCCAGCAGGGGAATATCAGGGTCAAATAGGAGTTCAGTCCTAGTTCTTTGAGGTATCTCCATACTGATTTCCACAGTGGTTGCACTAGTCTACACTCCCACCAGCAGTGGAGCAGGGTTCCTCTTTCCCCACAGCCCAGCCAGAATCTGTTATTGGTTGATTTCATAATAGCAGCCATTCTTTCTGGGGTAAGGTGGAATCTCAGTGTTGTTTTCATTTGCATCTCTTGAATGACCAGTGATGTTGAACATTTTTTCACATGTTTATTTGCTATTTCTATTTCTTTGTCTGAGAAATGTCTGTTCATTTCAGATGCCCACTTTTGGATGGGGTCTTTAAATTTGAGAGGTCTGATTTTTTTTAAGTTCTTTATAGATTTGAGATAGTAGACCTTTGTCTGAGGAAAAGCAAGTGAAGATTTTTTCCCACATTGTGGGTTGCCTCTTCACACTGCTGGTGGTTTCTCTTGATGTGCAGAAGCTTTTTAATAGAAGAGATCCTACTTGTTGATTGTTTGTGCTAGTTCACAGGCAACTGAGGTTTTGTTCATAAAATCTTTTCCTACCCCGATGTCTTCAAGAGTTCTACCTAACCTCTGTTCCAGCTGATTCAGCGTTTCATTTTAATATTTAGATCTTTAATCCATTTTGATTTTAGTTGAGTGCATGGTGAGAGATATGGGTCTAGTTTTAATCTTTGGCAAGTTGAAATCCAGTTTTTCCAGCACCATTTATTAAAGAGGCTATCTTTCCTCCAGTGAGGGCATATGGCTCTTTTATCAAAGATGAGGTGGCTGAGTGTGTCTGGCATTGTTTCTGCATCCTCTAATCTGTTTCACTGGTCCTCAGGTCTGTTTCTTTGCCAGTACCATGCTGTTTTTATCACAGTAGCTTTGTAGTATAGCTTCAAGTTGGAGGTTGTGATACCCCCTGCCATGTCTCTGTTACTTAGAGTTGCTTTTGCTATTCTGAGTCTCTTCTTGTTCCAAATGAATTTTTGAATTGTTTTCTCAAGGTCTGTGAAGTATGGTGCTGGCATTTCAATTGGGATTGCATTGAGACTATATAGCAGTTTTGGAAGTATGGCCATTTTCACTGTGTTGATCCTTCCTACCCAGGAGCGGAACATGTCTTTCCATTTTCTTTTTTTAAATGTATAATTTTATTATCATTCACTAAACACACACATGTACAAAAATTAAAATTATTCTAAGAAAACCAATGCAAGGGAAAAAACTATAATAATATTCAAATATAATAGAACTCAACCAAAGCAAAACTGAAAAGTACTCAAACATTTTTCCATATAATTAAAAAAAAACATCTCAAGCATTAACAAGACATCAAAGGATGTGATTTGTTTTAGAGAGATTTTCAAAACTGATATTGAATACATACTGGTCTGAAAAAAAATTCTAATTAGCTAGTAGACTCCACATAGGCCATTTTTTTAAAATTTAAATTTCAATACAGTCATGTGACACGTGATGGAAATATAATCTGAGAAATATGTTGTTAGGCAATTTCATCCCTGTGTATTGCAAAGTACCACACAGAGTGCCAACTTCTAAGTGCAAACTGAGAAGGTATACATCAGTCATCTCTGATGGCCCCTTGATATTATCCAAATACACAGTTAAACATGAGATACATGAGGCTACCACTGGCATAGCAGCACATTGTTTTACAGTAAACTCTTTTATAGAAGTAGGATTATGCTCTAAAGTATGAAGAGCACAGCATGTTATGATAAGTACCTAAAACAGTAACAGTCATTTATCACACTATCAAGTACTGTGTACTCTACATAGTTGTATGTGCTTATTCTGGAAACACACCCTTCTCTCCTTTGATCTCAGTGACTCTTCCTTCCCAACCCACTGATGAGCTCCAGCCTAGTCTCTATCTACATCTCTTCCTATAGTTTTAAACACAATTTATATATGGATTCTTTCCAGATTCCAGACTGTAACTCTGATCTCTCCCTTTCCCCTCTTGCCCCCCCCACCACTTTGAACCTTTTCTTACAATTTGAAATTATCAATTATTCATTTTAATCATTTTAATCCTTAATTACACTTTCAGTTTCTCACACTAGAGAAACTATTTGGTATTTACACATGTGTGTCCTATTTATTTCACTTAAGAGGATGACCGCAATATGCGTCCCGTTAGCTATAAATGTCTCTAGTTTCTTATGGCTGAGTAGTACTCCATTTCATTAAAAAACCATATCCATTTTCTGATATTATCTTTAGTCTCTCTTTTCAGAGTGCTATAGTTTTCAGAGAAGAGGTCTTTGATTTCTTTTGTTAGGTTGATTCCTAGGTATTTCTGTTGTTTAGATGCTATTGTGAAAGGAATTGTTTGCCCTATTATTCTCTTAGTCTGTTGTTTGTGCGGAGGAAAGCTATTGATTTTTGTGTGTTGACCTTATATCCAGCTACTTGACTGAATTTGGTTATTAACTCTAGAAGACTTTTGGTGGGGTTCTTGGGGTCTTCTCTATAGAGTATCATGTCATCTGAAAATAAGGACAATTTGACTTCTTCATTTCCTATCTTTATTCCTTTTATTTCTTTCTCTTGTCTAATTGCTGTGGCTAATGTTTCCAAAACTATATTGAACAAGAGTGGTAATAGTCGGCATCCTTGTGTTGTTCCTGAATTTATTGTGAAGGATTTCAGTTTTTGACCATTTAGTGTGATATTGGCTGTTGGTTTTTCATAGATGGCTTTTATCAGATTGAGGTAGAGACCATCTATTCCAATTTTTTGTAGGGTTTTTTTTTTTTATCACAAATGTATGTTGAATTTTGACAAATGCTTTTTCTACATCTATGGAGGTAATCATGTGGTTTTTGTCCTTGGCTCTGTTGATATAGTGTATTATTACATTGATTGATTTGCACATGTTGAATCATCCCTGCATCCCTGGGATGAATCCCATTTGGTCAGGGTGTATGATCCTCTTGATGATCTTCTGCATTGTGTCTGCCAGTATCTTATTAAGGATTTTTGCATCTATGTTCATTAGTGAGATTGGCCTATAGTTGTCTTTCTCAGTTGGGTGTTTCTCTGCTTTAGGGATTAAGGTGATGCTTGCTTCCAGGAATGAATTTGGGAATATTGCTTCTCTTTCAATTTCATTAGAGTTTAAACAGTAGTGGCAGTAGTTCCTCTCTAAATGTCTTGTACAATTCAGCAGTGAAGCTTTCTTAATTGGTAAGTTTTTAATTACATTTTCAATTTCAGTGATTGATACTGGGTTGTTTAGAATTTTTAGGTATTCTTCATTCAACTTTGGTAATTCATACATATCTAGGAATCTGTCCATTTCTTCTGGGTTTTCCACCTCATTGGCGTATAGGTTCTGGAAGTAGGTATTGATGATCCTCTGACTTTCTGCTGTGTCTGTTGTAATTTCACCCTTTTCATTCTTAATTGCATGGATTTGGGCTTTTTTTCCTTTTTCTGATAAGGTTGGCGAAGGGTTTGTCAATTTTGTTTATTCTTTCGAAGAACCAACTCTTGGCTTCATTGATTTTTTTTTTATTGTTCTCTTAGTCTCCATTGCATTGATTTCTCCTCTGATCTTTATAATTTCCTCCCTTGTATGAGCTTTGGGTTTGTCCTGCACTTCTTTTTCTAGAAGGTAGAGGTTCAGCTTCAAGTTGTTTAATTGGGCTTGCTCTGTTTTCCTAATATGAGTATTCAGTGCTATGAATTTCCCACATAATACTGCTTTCATTGTGTCCCATAGATTCCGATATGTTGCATTGTCATCATCATTTAATTGAAGGAACTGTATGATTTCTGCTTTAATTTCCTCTTTGACCCATTGGTTATTCAGAAGTGGGTTGCTCAATTTCCATGTTTTCATGAAATTTTTGCGGTTTCTTTTGGTATGATCTACAACTTCATCACACTATGGTCTGATAATATACAGGGGATAACTTGAATTCCTTTGGACTTAAACATTTTTTATGAGCGAGTATGTGGTCTGTTTTGGAGAATGACCCATATGCAGTTGAAAAGAATATGTATTCTAATTTTGTGGGGTCAAACACTCTGTAAACATGTGTTAAGTTCATTTGTTGAAGAGTTTGATTGAGTTCTAGTATTTCATTATTTATTTTTTGTCTATTTTATCTGTCTATTTGTAACAGTGGGGTACTGAGGTCCCCCACTACTATTATATTAGTGCATATATGACTTTTCATGTCTGTTAGTATTTGTTTTATATAGTTGGGTGCACCAGTGTTTGGTGCCTAGATATTTATGATTGTCATCTCTTCCTGTTGGATTGTTCCCTTTACAAGGATGTAGTGTCCTTCTTTGTCTCTAATCAGTGTTGGTTTGAAATCCACTTGATCTGCAAAGAGGATAGCTACTCCTGCTTTTTTTGGGTTCCCGTGGAGTATTGTTTTCAACCCTTTAACTTTCAGTCTATGAGTTTCTTTTTGTATTAAGTGTGTTTCTTGTATGCAGCATATTGTTGGATTTTGATTCTTGACCTATTCTGCCAGTCTATTTCTTTTGATTGGTGAATTGAGACCATTAACATTGATGGTTATAACTGATATGTATTGACTTATCATTGTCATGACTTTTTCTTTTCATTGGATTCTCCCTCTTTACATTTAATTTCTTGTTACACCAGATGGATTCATTCTGTCGTGCTTCCTGGGGTTTTGATTCTCATTGTCTTTTCCTAGGATATTGTGTAAAATTCTTTGGAGTGCTGGTTTGGTATTCACAAAGTTCCTAAGGTACTCTTTGTCATGAAAGTATCTTATTTCTCCATCAATTTTGAAAGATAGTTTTGCAGGGTACATCAATCTGGATTGGAGGCTGTTTTATTTAGGGCTTGGAATACATCACTCCAAGCTCTTCTTGCCTTGAGGGTTTGTGTTGAGAGGTCTGCTGTGATTCTGATGGGCTTTCCTTTGTATGTGACTTGTTTCTTTTCTCTAACTGCTTGTAGAACTTTGTTCTTCTGTTGAGTTTCTGGAGTCTTAACAATTATATGCCTATGTGTAGATTTTTTTTTATTGAAGCTAGCTGGAGTCCTATATGCCTCACTTATCTGTATGTCAAGTTCTTTTCCCCTGCTTGGGAAGTTTTCTGCCTTTACTTGTGTGAACAGTTTTTTTTTTATGTCATCTGCACTCTCTCCTGTGTCTTTGTTGACTCCAATCTGGCTTATGTTACTCTTCTTTGGATTGTCTAACAGCCACTGGATTGATTTCTCGTGCTCCTTTATAATTTTGAAGCAATTTTTCTTTTCCTGGTCACTAATTGCAATCTTATCTTCTGTATCTGAAATTCTGTCCTCACATTGGCTCATTCTGCTGTGTAGACTTTCAGTGGAGTTTTTCATCTCCTGGAAATCTGTTTGCATGTGTTTTATGGATTCCATTTATTTCCTACATTGGGATTCCATCATGTTCCTGAGCTCCTCTCTAGATTTATTAATCATGTCTTGCACTATGAGCACAATCAATCTCTGCTGTTATCTGAGAAATTATTTCTGATTTCTTTTTTTCCAGATCCTCTTTTGTTGTTAGTTCAGTGGGTCCAGGTGGTTGAGTATCAGATTGTTCCATCTCATTTCCCTTTTGGGTTGGTGTAGGTGATCTGGAAGTTTGGTTTTGAGACTTGTTTATGTGTCTTCTCATTTTGACCCAGGGGTGTGTGTGGGGGTGCTGTTGGTGCCCACGCGGCTCACCTCCTCTGTGCTGGGAATGGTGGCATGGCAGCCTGGAAGCCCCTTCCTCTGTGCAGGGAGTGGTGGAATGGCATCCTGCAAGCCACTACCTCTGCACTGGGAGCAGTGGTATGGCAGCCTGGAAGCCCCTTCCTCTGCACCAGGAGCTGTGGAATGGTGGCCTGGAAGCCCCTTGCTCTGTGCTGGGAGTGGTGGAATGCCCTGGATGTTTAACTCTTTCAGAATCAAGCGAGGAGATATCAAGTTTGTGTTTTCTTAGATATTTATCTGTCTACCTTTTGTTATCAAATTACAGAGCTGAATAAGTATTTTGAAGATTTTGACAGTTGGTTTGAAATAGAAAAATATTTCTGTTCTGAGGTCTATAAATGTTATACCACAAGTATAAAAGTGAAGTTGAAGTGGGTAAAATATTTGGTAATTTGTATCTAATTCACGTAAGTCTCAAACCAATTAATTGTTTGTATTCTGGTTTGATTCCTATGGCCCTCTGCAAACAGGTATTTGACCATGTTGTGGTCCATTTGTTAGCCACATGTAAATACAAGTATAATTTTTTTCTTTTTTTTTAGGACTTTAAAGTATAGGTGTGTGTGTGTGTGTGTGTGTGTGTGTGTGTGTGTACCAAGTAATACATACTTATTAAACAAAAAGTAGTTATACTGATAATGAAGACGAATGATTTATATTAAAAGCTAAAACTCAGAATACCAGGTAACATGCAGGACAGGTTTAGAACTCTGCCTTGCTCATTCCAGCAAGTGGCATCAAATATTTATAGAGAGCTCAAAGCCAATCACTCAGCAACAAAATATTGAGGACACTCTCTGTACCCAAGGGATTGGCTTTCTACATAACTATCAAGTAATTTGCTGATCAGTGTCTCACTGTACCTTGAACAATGTCTGAGTTCCTCACTGTGGTAGGCTGGGGCCAGCAGCATCTGAGTCCAAGTATTTTTCTCTTCTCAACCACTCTTCCACAGCTTGATAAGCTCTGTTCCTGATCACTTGCTTTCTATTTTTGGATACACCAAGTTTGTTCCCACTTTGGACACTGTGTATTCTCTGTTTTCTCTTCCTAAAATACTCTTCTTCCATATCTATGTGGACTTAGTGTAAATGACATTTTCTCAGAGAAGATTCTATCTTATTTTGTTATTTGGCTTATCATTCTTAAAACTCTCAAATTTATTGGTTTATTTATTGGTTTTCTTTATTTCCATCCCTACCCCAATAGAACATAAATTTCATAAAACTTTAAGCCATCTTTAGACTATGTCCATCTTTCTCAGTACTGAGAGGTATGATAAAAAGTATGGCAAATGTTAAAATTTTTAAAATCTGTTACAGCAAGACACATTGGCATTAATACCCCTCAAAATATTCCTGCCTGCTTCAAACACACTTATCCCATTGTTCTTGCCACTTTCTAAAGCAATTGTGGAAGTCTTCTTTTGTGAGTGTCTTTAGTTGTGCTGTTGTGGCTGCCTGTATATCCTGAATCAATTCAGTACATTTGCTTTTCATGGTCATTTTGACTTTGGGGAAGCACCAGAAGTTACATAATGCTAGATCTGGTGAAACAGCTGGGTGAGGACACACTGTAATGTTTCTACAAGCCTGCCTTTCCACTGGATGGCATTCAGCAGCAGTATTCATCATGTTTTAAATTATACCTTGTAAAGATACTGATGAAAGAGGACTTTTAGAAGTGCTTCAGAAAATGACAAGAACAATGGGATAAGTGTGTTCAAAGCAAGGGGGAGTATTTTGAAAGAATTTAATGTCAATGTATCTTTTACTGTCAATGTATCTTTTACTGTAATGAATTTTTAAAATTTAAACATTCACCTTATATTTTGACCACACTTCATTTATCCTCAGTATTTTTTGAGTAGAATTGAATGTGGTATGTATGCTCATTAAATACACATTTTAAACAAAACAGGCTAGATGTGAAAAGAAGTATCAGTTGATAGAGTCTGATAAGGTCTAAGAGAGTACTATAACAATCTGTGTTCTATCAAGAAAAGCTCCCTGGGATGGATAGAGTGTAGTGCTAGAGAGGCAGAAAAAGTAAAGATATTTCTTCAATTGTTCTTTAAATTTCCTCTTTTAAGAAATAGGTATTTAGACCCCTCCCACTACTCCCAGCCCAGAGAAAAGGGCTTTTGGGCCACTGTCTGTCCGGCCACTCCTGGTCCAGAGGTAGGGGCTTCTGAGCCACTGTCCCACTGCTCCTGGTCCAGAGGAAGGGGCTTCCCAGCCACCATCTGTACCACCACCCCTGATGCTGTCCCACCTCTCCCAGCTCAGAGGAAGTGAGCCACGTGGGTGCCAAGAGCACTGCTCCTGCCACCCCCAGTCGAAATGAGAAAACACGTGAATAAATCTCAAAACCAGACTTTCAGATCATCTACAGCAACCCCAAAGGGAAATGAGATGGAACACTCTGATACTCAAGCACCTGGACCCACTGAACTGACAACAAAAGGGGATCTGGAAAAAATGAAATCAGAAATAATTTCTCAGATAACAGGAGAAATTGTGCTCCTACTGCAAGACAAGATTAATAAATCTGGAGAGGAGCTGAGGAACATGATGGAATCCCAACAAAGGAAACAAATGGAATCCATAAAACAAATGCAAATAAATTTCCAGATGAAACACTCCATTGAAAGTCTACACAGCAGAATGAGAAAATGTGAGGACAGAATTTCAGATATAGAAGATAAGATTGCAATTAATGACCAGGAAAAGAAAAATTGCTTCAAAATTCTAAGGGAACATGAGAAATCAATCCAGCAGCTGCTAGAGGATGCAAAGAAGAATAATGTAAGTCTGATTGGAGTCAATGAAGAAACAGGAGAGAATGCAGATGACATAAAAACACTCTTCACAGAAGTAATGGCAGAAAACTTCCCAAGCAGGGGAAAAGAACTTGACATACAGATAAGTGAGGCATATAGGACTCCAAATAGCCTTGATCAAAAATAATCTACACATAGGCATATACTTGTTAAGACTCCAGAAACTCAACAGAAGAACAAAGTTCTACAAGCAGTTAGAGAAAAGAAACAAATCGCATACAAAGGAAAGCCCATCAGAATCACAGCAGACTTCTCAACACAAACCCTCAAGGCAAGAAGAGCTTGGAGGGACATATTCCAAGCCCTAAAAGAAAACAGCCTCCAATCCAGATTGATGTACCCTGCAAATCTATCTTTCAAAATTGATGGAGAAATAAGATATTTTCTTGACAAAGAGCACCTTAGGAACTTCCTGAATACCAAACCAGCACTCCAAAAATTTTTACACAATATCCTAGGAACAGACATTGAGGATCACAACCCCAGGAAGCAAAGCAGAATGAACCCATCTGGCATGACAAGAAATTAAATGTAAAGGGGGAGAACTCAACAAAAAGAAAAAGTCATGGCAATGACATGTCAATATATTTTAGTTATAACCATCAATGTTAATGGTCTCAATTCACCAATCAAAAGAAATAGACTGGCAGAATGGGACAAGAAGCAAAATCCAACAATATGCTGCATACAAGAAACACACTTAAATCAAAAAGAAACTCATAGACTGAGTGGGAAACAATACTCCATGTGACGGGAACCTGAAAAAAAGCAGGAGTAGTTATCCTCTTTGCAGATCAAGTGGATTTCAAACCAACACTGATTAAGAGAGATGAAGAAGGTCACTGCATCCTTGTAAAGGGAAGAATCCAAGAGAAAGAGATGACAATCATAAATATCTATGCACCAAACATCTATGCTCCCAAATATATAAAACAAACACTAACAGACATGAAGTCATGTATGCACTAATACAATTGTAGTGGGGGACCTCAAAACCCCACTGTCACAAATAGATAGATCAACTAGACTAAAAATAAGTAGTGAAATACTAGAATTCAATTGAACTTTTGAACAAATGAACTTTACAGATGTTTACAGAGTCTTCCACCCCACCAAGTCAGAATACACATTCTTCTCAGATGCACATGGGTCATTCTCCAAAATAGACCACATACTCACACATAGAACACGTTTAAGTAAGTTCAAAGGAATTGAAGTTATCCCCTATATATTATCAGACCATAGTGCGATGAAATTGGAGATCCATAGCAAAAGAAACTCAAAAAATTTCATAAACACGTGGAAATTGAACAACACACTTCTGAACAACCAATGGGTCACAGAGGAAATTAAAGAAGAAATCAGACAGTTCCTTCAATTAAATGACAATGACAATGCAACGTATCAGAATCTATGGGACACAAGGCATTCTGACAAGGGAAATTCATAGTAGTGAATACACATATTAGGAAAACAGAAGAAGCCCAATTAAACAACCTGATGCTGAACCTCAAGCTTCTAGAAAAAGAAGAGCAGGACAACCCCAAAACTCATACAAGGGAGGAAATTATAAAGATCAGAGGAGAAATCAATGCAATGGAGACTAAGAGAATGATACAAAAAACCAATGAAGCCAAGAGTTGGTTCTTCGAAAGAATAAACAAAATTGACGAACCCTTTGCCAACCTTATCAGAAAAAGGAAAGAAAAGGCCCAAATCCATGCAATTAGGAATGAAAAGGGTGAAATTACAACAGACACAGCAGAAATCCAGAGGATCATCAATACCTACTTCTGGAACCTATATGCCAATAAGATGGACAACACAGAAGAAATGGACAGATTCCTAGATACAAATGAATTACCAAAGTTGAACGAAGGAGACTTAAAAATTCTGAACAACCCAATATCAACCAATGAAATTGAAAATGTAATTAAAAACTTATCACCTAAGAAAAGCCCGGGCCCTGATGGCTTCACTGCTGAACCCTACAAGACATTTAGAGAGGAACTACTGCCACTACTGTTTAAACTCTTCAATGAAATTGAAAGGGAAGCAATACTCCCAAATTCATTCCTGGAAGCAAGCATCACCTTAATCCCCAAAGCAGAGAAAGACCCAACCAGAAAGGAGAACTATAGGCCAATCTCACTAATGAACATAGATGCAAAAATTCTTAATAGGATACTGGCAAATAGAATGCAGAAGATCATGAAGAAGATCATACACGCTGATCAAGTGGGATTCATTCCAGGGAAGCAAGGATGGTTCAACATATGCACATCAGTCAATGTAATACACTACATCAGTAGAGCCAAGGACAAAATCATATGATTATCTCCATAGATGCAGAAAAAGCATTTGACAAAATCCAACATGCGTTTATGATAAAACTCCTACAAAAAATTGGAATAGATGGTCTCTACCTCAAACTGATAAAAGCATCTATGAAAAACCAACAGCCAATATCATACTAAATGGTCAAAAACTGAAATCCTTCATACTAAAATCAGGAACAAGACAAGGATGTCCACTATCACCACTCATGTTCAATATAGTTCTGGAAACATTAGCCATGGCAATTAGACAAGAGAAAGAAATAAAAGGTATAAAGATAGGAAATGAAGAAGTCAAATTGTCATTATTTGCAGATGACATGGTACTGTATATAGAAGACTCCAAGGACACCACCAAAAGTCTTCTAGAGTTAATAACCAAATTCAGTCAAGTAGCTGGATATAAGGTCAACACACAAAAATCAATAGCTTCTCTCTACATGAATGACAGACTCTCTGAGAGAGAAATAGGGCAAATAATTCCTTTCACAATAGTGTCCAAAAAACTGAAATACCTAGGAATCAACCTAACGAAAGAAATCAAAGACCTCTTCTCTGAAAAATATAGTACTCTGAAAAGAGGGATTGAAGATGATATCAGATAACGGACAGACATCCCCTGCTCCTGGGTAGCAAGGATTAATATAGTGAAAATGGCCATACTTCCAAAACTGCTATATAGATTCAATGCAATTCCAATTGAGATCCCAGCAGCATACTTCACGGACCTTGAGAAAACAATCCAAAAATTCATTTGGAACAAGAAGAGACCCAGAAGACCAAAAGCAATTCTAGGTAACAGAGACATGGCAGGGGGTATCACAATCCCCAACCTCCAACTATACTACAAAGCTACTGTGATAAAAACAGCATGGTACTGGCAAAGAAACAGACCTGAGGGCCAGTGGAACAGATTAGAAGATGCAGAAACAACACCAGAGACACTCAGCCATCTCATCTTTGACAAAGGAGCCAAACACCCTCACTGGAGGAAAGATAGCCTCTTTAATAAATGGTGCTGGAAAAATTGGGCTTCAACTTGCCAAAGATTAAAACTAGACCTATATCTCTCACCATGCACTCAACTAAAATCAAAATGGATTAAAGATCTAAATATTAAAATAAAAATGCTGAACCAGTTGGAACAGAGGTTAGGTGGAACTCTTGAAGACATCGGTGTAGGAAAAGATTTTATGAACAAAACCTTAGTTGCTCATGAACTAGCACAAACAATCACCAAATGGGATCTCTTCTTATTAAGAAGCTTCTGCACAGCAAGAGAAACCACCAGCAGTGTGAAGATGCTACCCACAATGTGGGAAAAAATCTTCACCTGCTTTTCCTCAGACAAAGGTCTACTATCTTGAATCTATAAAGTAGTTAAAAAGATCAGACCTTCCAAATTTAAAGACCCAATCCAAAAATGGGCATCTGAAATGAACAGACATTTCTCAGACAAAGAAGTAGAAATAGCAAATAAATACATGAAAAAATGTTCAACATCACTGGTCATTTGAGAGATGCAAATGAAAACTATGCTGAGATTCCACCTCACCACAGAAAGAATGGCTGCTATCATGAAATCAACCAATAACAAATGCTGGCAGGGCTGTGGGGAAAGAGGAACCCTGCTCCACTGCTGGTGGGAGTGTAGACTAGTGCAACCACTGTGGAAATCAGTATGGAGATACCTCAAAGAACTAGGACTGGAAGTCCCATTTGACCCCGATATTCCCCTGCTGGGGATCTTCCCCAAAGAATTAAAAGAATCATACCACAGTGATATATGTGCACCCATGTTCATAGCAGCACAATTTGTAATAGCTAAAAGTTGGAAACAGTCCAATTACCCATCAACTGGAGACTGGATAAAGAAAATGTGGTTTTTTAAAAAATCAAATGAAGTGCTACTCAGTCATAAAGAAATGAGAAATTAGATACATTTATATCTAAGTGGATGCACATTGAGGCAATACTCTTAAGTGAAATAAGTAGGACATACATGTATAAATATCAAATAGTTTTTCTGGTGTGAGAAACTGAAAGTGTAAATAAGGACTAAAATGTATAATAGGTAATGTGAAATAGGAAGAAAAGGGGCAAAGGGGAAGGAAGTGGGAGGGCTAGGGGAAAGGAAAGAAGGGTATGGAATTAATATGAGAAAATGGAAAAATAGGAATAAAATCTTTGTAAATAGGGAGGAATGGAGGGGCTGAAGGGAGGGCTGGGCAAGGGTGAAAAATAAGAACCAAGAGAGACTATGTAAAGGTGCAAATTTCCAATGATGAATGTCATTGTATTGTATACCTAAAATGTACCAATGATTAGAATGAATAATCGATAATGCAAAATAGGAAGAAAAGGTCCGAAGGGGTAGGGGTAGTGGGAGGGGCAGGGGAAAGGAAAGAAGGGAAAGGAAAAATGATGAGAAATGGACAAAATGGAAATAAAGTCTTTGCAAATAGGGAAGGGTGGAGGGCTAGGAATGGGGAAAAAATAAGAACCAAGATGCATCATGTAAAGGTACAAGTTCCCAATGAGAAATGTAATTGTGTTATATACCTACAATGTACCAATAAAAGAATTTAAGCAAAAAAAAAAGAAATAGGTATTTGTATTTGTTTCATTGCTATGTCCTCAGTAGCTAGAGTAGTACCTTGCTTATTGTAGACACTCCTTGAATATTCATTGAATGATCACACATTTTTTTAAGCACACATTTATAAGACTAAAATTATATTTTTCTTATTTGTTTGCTTTTTACCAACAGGTTTTATTGGCACAAGGGTGTCTTTGGTTGGAGCAATGCAACAATTCAATGGCATATTCCAGACACTGCCCAGCCTGGAATCTACAGAATAAGATATTTTGGACATAATCGGAAGCAGGAAATTCTGGAGTCTGCAGTTATACTTTCCTTTGAAGGCACTTCCTCTGCTTTTGAAGTTGTAACTACTTAGTGAAAAGTTGACAGATATTTAAAGTCCAGCTTTACTCTGTGCGTGTTATGTAACTGGTTTCACATAAGTGTGAATCGCCATTTGGACTTCTATAACTGTCCCTGTTTGGGGACAGATAGTTTACTGGTGGGACAGAGTCGTGTGTGTGTGTGTGTGTGTGTGTGTGTGTGTGTGTGTGTGTAAAGGAGAGAAAGAGAAAGACAGAGAGGAAGAGAGACAGAGACAGAGGGAGAGGGAAAGGTGTATGCGTGTGTGTGTGTGTGTGTGTGTGTGTCTCTATGTGTCTGTGTCCCATGTATCTTACTCCAGTACCCATGCACCTTGTGGTCTACAGCCTAAAGCATGATTTCCTTTGAGGCTTTGTGATTATTTAAAGGACAATTCTCTTCAATACAAAACCTCTGACATGTTGGTGAGAATGTTAAGTATTTGTGAGCAATATTTAGCTTATTTATTTATAGAATTATTGAATGTTATCACTGGAAAGTTTATAGAAATTGTTTAGATTCATCTTTTATTTTACAGACTGGAAAAATGAGGTTTTGTGAATTTCAGATTCAAATAAACTTATAGAACTTTCCCCTATTGCATTTTAAAAATATTATATAACTTTACCATAAATGTAGAACCCCAATTAGAGAAACAGAAAATTAGCATGTCAGTTTTTCCTGCATTCAAATAAGCATAACCCTTCTAAGCAGTCACTCTGGAGTTGGTATGCCTAGTAATTTCTTGTCATTTCTGGAATTGCCAATTATGAGAAGTCGGACATGGGATATTTTGATCATGCCTTGTATTTCCCTAAGTGTCCTTATTCTAGTAGATTGTATCTCTTATTCTCAAGATTTACTCTAAATGAGTTTTGACTGTTTTTGCCAATCAAATTCACTCCAAACCACAAAGCTTTGTCATTAATGTAGATTTTAAAATGAGGTTTACTGAGTGGAAAGCAGTCCTCAAAGTGGAGGTTCAAAGTTCATTCATCTGTTCTTTTATTACCACTCACTTGGTCACATGTGCATGGACCTATTCAATATGTGCTGGACACTTAAATGTCCAGCACTGTACTAGTGCCTGGTCTTGATCATTAGTGAGATCACATTTGAGATTAATGTGTGTAAAAAGGTGAATATTTTGAAGGAGAGAATATCCAGTTTAATATATGAGATGTGATAGAAAAGTATGGTGTTTTAAAATTTAAAACATTACAGTAAAAGACAAATTGCAGTTAATGCCCCTCAAAATACACCCTCTTGATTTGAACACAGTTATCCCATCATTCTTGTCACTTTCTGAAGTAATTTTGGAAATTTTTTTCATGAATACCTTTAGTTGTACTGTCATGGCTGCCTAGATGTCCTGAATCAATTCAAAATGTTTACTTTTCATGATCAATTTGACTTCAAGGAAGAGCCAGTAGTGGAACAGTGCCAGACCTGGTGGGTAAGGTGGATGAAGATACACCATAATGTTTTCACAAGCCAGTCTTTCTGTTGGATGGCACTTGGTAGCAGCATTCACTGTATTTTTAATCACTTTGAAAAGACATAAAAGAAGACTTCTAGAACTGGTTTAGAAAGTGGCAGGAACAATGGGATAAGTGTGTTTGAAGAAAAGGGGAGTACTTGAGAGGCATTGATGCCAGTATGTCTTCTACTGTAATAAATATTTTAAAATTTAAACATTTACCATATTTTTGATCATCCCTTGTATAAATTGTAGAAAAACATTTGAAACTCAGTAATCTTGAAGTCAGATGTTATGCATATTCTGTGTTGGGTACTGTAATTTGGGAGGAAAAGTCTCCGGACAATTTGGTAAATACTGTTACCAAAGTTATTTTTGGACATTATGAACTATGTAGCCTAATGTCCCTGTGAATTAGATATGACAATCTAATGTCTTTTGTCTGAAAGTACTAATTACATTTAAAATGATCTAAGTTAACCAGAAACCCCCAAAGTGCAAAGTAAATTTCCAAAACCTAAATTATACTTTTTAAAAATTTTTATTTTTATTGGCATGTTTGCCATGCATAATGATTACATTCCTCATGGGGAGTTGGTACATGTACATAACATATCTTAATTCTTTTCAATCCCCTTCCTTCTCCCTTCACCTCATATTAATGTAAATGCTTTTACATTTTAGGTGAAAATCAATCTTGATTTCAAAAATAAACTGTAAGTTTTGAAAATAATAATGATATTAATATGATAGCACTAATGTTCACTTATGTATGGCTTATACTTAAAAATGAATTAGAATGTACCTGAGACACTCTTTGGAAAATCATTATTCCACAGCACGTTTCTATGGAAGTTAACTGCTGAAGAATTCACTAATCAGAATTTCCAAGGGTTATGATCATTTTTCCTAATGACATCACTGTATTTGTTATCAAAGCTTAGGGACCTAAAAGAGCAAATGTTTCTGCAATCAGTTGACTTCAACTCCTCCCCGCAAATCATAACAAATGATATTAGGGTTTTAAAAACTGTTTCTCACCACTCAGAAGAATTTATGAATGGCTTTCACTTTTTTTTTTTTTTTTTTGTGGTTATGGGGATTGAACACAAGTCCTCATCCATGTTAGGCAGATGCTCTACTACTGAACCACACCCAGTCCAGTGAATCATTTCTGTCATCTCCTTTCCTTCCATTGAAGCTTCCTCAGGAAGTCTGCCTGAGATTCTCTGTTGCTCGCTGGCAACCGTACTAAGGTATTCATTGTATTTCCTAGTGAACCTCTTTCCTTCAACCTTCTGTAGACCTAGACTCTTCGTCTCAAATAACCCACAGAAACTTATTTTCTCATTTGCTGTCATTTCTTTCAGCCCATGCCATTCTACTTTTTCAGTGTATAAAAGTAAATCTGAATTCCTGCATTATAGGTACCATAGTTATTCACCCAAGCATAAAATAACTTCATCAAGTATGTGATTTGGTCTGTTAACCTAAAAACATAGATCCAGTCTGTGCCTATGGCTGCTATTGGGAATGGCCCACCAGTGTTAAATCAGGTAGAGGAAACTCCTAAAAATGGTAAAGAATGTGCACACATGGTGGTGTGGGTTGATGGGAGAATTGTTTTGGAGATTTTGTTTCTCACGTCAAAGCGTGTTTTATTTGTTGCATCCTGCTTCATTTTCAGAATACTATCACTACTTCAAAAAGCACTGAATGATTTCTCTTCCAAGTCTGTATTTTTTGATGAGTGCTCTGCAAAATTGTCAATATTCAATAGAATATTTAATAATAAGTTAAGAATTATACTTGGGAAAGTATTTTCTAATGAGAGGTAATATAGATGAATAGTTTTAAAAAATTAAAACAGCTAGTAGATTACATGTACATAAGATTGGAGAGTGATACAAATAAATAACTCCTGTAAAAAAACACTGAAGCATAGTAGAGATGCTTCTTCATCAATTATTTCCCAACCTCTGAAGATATACAAATATGGTAAAACAAATATAGTTGACATTTTTTGTACTATTTTTGCAAGTGAGTTTCCTAGTAGAGTAGATAATTATAAAATTGTTTTGTGACTTAATTCTGAAAAAGAAACCAAGAAGGAATTTACTTGTGAATATCCTTTTCAAATCTCCCCTCTTATGCTTCTCTTCCAATATAAGCAAGAACAGTGTCATTTTCTGAATTTAGCACAGTTTTTATCTTTAGCCAAAGAATTTCATCACTAGATGATCTCTTTTTCTTTAGTGCTTCCAAATGATGTTTGTGATTTCCAGGTATCCAACCATGTCTTGATGGCTTATCCTGGTTTTTGGAAGTTCAGGTTGATAGGATGCCAGAGAGGAAAGCTCACACATTCCTCACACAATTAGTTAGGATGCATTTAATTGTAAGTCACAAAATATTCCTGTTCAACAGTTGCCCAAACAGTACAGATATTTGCAATCTCATGTAATAGTAGGTCTTGAGGTGTTAAATTCAAATTTGGTATACCATTTGGTGATGTCATTCATGTTTTTCTTAATATATTGTCTTTAATTCCTAGACCTCAGTCAGAAGATAGCTTCATGAAGTTGCACGCAGAGGAAAAATAGGGGAGGAAGGTTCTTGCAGAACTTCATTTTGGAAGGTGGAAATATTTAATGGGAGCACAAGTAAAATTTCTTTTTCATTTCTTTGTCCAGAACTGTGACACATGGCAAATCTTAGCTGGAAAGGAGGCTTGGAAAGAGAACATTTGTCTTTTTCTACTTCCGTAGAGAGGAGTCAAGTTCTGAGAGCAAGAAGGAAGAGATGGATCAAGTAGGTGTTATAAAGTGTTCTGGTCAAGATAGATTAGTTATGCTGCAAGCTTTGAGGTTTATTTCTTAATCTATTGAGAACAGCAGGAGGATCTATTCCACATATCACTCAGGGACTCATTCTAGTAGACTGTCCCATTTAAAACTTGCTTCCACAATTGGGGACAGTGGACACCAAGAATCATGCGCCTGCTCTTGAAGCTGCTACGTTACTTCACATTTCATCTTGATCAGCCCTGTGTGTTACCACAATAGGCACGTGATAATATCTGCATGCCTGACTTAATTTCTCTTTGAAATAACTGGAACTAATTACCCTAGGAAATATATTTTAGAAAAGAACATACGTTTGAACCATGATGATAAAAAGGAATTGCAACTATATTGTAAAATGTATGCATTTCTTTAGCAAGTATATACTGAGAACTTGTGCACTTTATGGCTGCCATTATGCTAAGCCCTAAGATAAAACAATGATGAAATCATAGATAGTTCATGCCATCTGGCACAACTTAGAGTTTAATGTGCAAAGCAGACAGGTAAACAGGCAATTACTGTACAGAGTGAACCATATTGCTAGACTAGTTCAGAGTCTCAGAGATGGAGTGACAGTAGTTTTTATGAAGAAATAACATGGAAATTAAGACCTAAAATATAGGCAGAAGTTAGCCAGAAGAAGAGGAATATTGTGTGTATGTGTGTTTGTTCATGTGTGTTCATGCATGTGTACAAGATAAGTAGGCTGTTCCAAGTAGAGGCATATCAAGTAGTTTCTCAGGTCTATAGAGTACAAAGAAAGAGTGGTCAGACATAGCACTGAATTTGCATTCATAAGTAGCAATACTGTTTTATATTTGTATTAGCATTTTCCCCCTTGAGATTGTCCACCTATAGCATAAATGTCCTTGAGTGTGTTTGTCCTTTGCTTTACTAATTCAACACTTCTTTTATAACCAAGGAAACTGCTTTTGGTTCTCAGTTTCCGTTGATATTGGAGCCCCATAGATTAGAAGCCTGTCTCTTTGAACTGAATTTATTAAAAGACTTCATTTACTTCTGTCTATCTCATATTTCCAAATGTATGATTTATTTTTGCATTTTTTTTGGTACTGGGGCTCCGACTCAGGACCTTGCGCTTGTGAGGCAGGCTGTGGCACCACTGAGCTAAATCCCCGGCTCTTTTTTTGCATTTTTATACCCACTATTGGTAGGTGGCAAGTACAGCCAGTGAAGACTACTTTCTCATTTGAAATGAGGTGCAGAGCTTCTACCTACCCCTAAAAATATTTATAAAACTGAGCCATCCACATAAACTCACAATGCCAAGTTATTAGAGACCTAGGCTCTGTTGATTTTGTTTTAGGATAATGAGCAAAGTAGAAGCCTCTTGATATTGGCTTAATACTAGCTAGAGAAGAAGAGATCTACCAACCCACTGCCTGGACCAGGAATCTGGGCACATTTACTTGGCATATCCTCTGTTTTATTATAGTTTCCTTATTTAATATAACAGATTCATCTTTTACTCCATACTGGAGAAGCTAGCTGAATGTGAGAATTTAATATCCTGGCAATTGCAAGCTTAGAACAAAGTCCAACAGGGATGTATGATATCCCCTACATGGCCAGTGGCCTGGGATGGTAATGCAGAGAAAGACATCTGCATGGTGTTACTTCAAGAAATTAGCACGTATGATTTGAAAAAGTTGATGTCACCATCATGAGGACAGTATACACTTTGGATGTCTTTCCAAAACTGTGATGGTGTTGTGCTGACTCATTGCTAATCTTTTATGAGTTTCTCTTATCCTCAGTCATTCAAAAATACGAGATAATCTCACAGGGATTAACAGAGGGATATCTTGGAACCATAGGATATAAACGGGTATAAAGTAGAAGAAAAAAATATGGGTTTTAGAATGTAATCTTTAGATTGATTTATGGCTGTTATTCTAAGAAGGTTATTCATCCTCCTAGGTGTATGAAATGGTGATAGTGTTAAAGACTTTCTTTGATTTCTATGGAGTTAATAGTTAAGAGAAGGTATTCCAGAAATTAATTAGTTCAAATCTTAGTCCCATCATTTAATGTGTTAGACCACAAATAAATTAATTTTGTAATGCCCCAGTTACTTCATCTCAATTTCTTAATGTCTAAAAAGAGAATGATAATTGATAATCATACTTAACATTTTAGAATGTGAGATTAAAATAAGGTAAAGATGTTGGCACAATGTGGGTTATATAGAGGCACTTAATTTACTTACCCGTTAATTGAATTAGTTGATATGTGAGATGATGCATGTAAGTATTTTGAAAATCATAAGTAATAAAAAATTTCTTCTATTGAAAACTGAATCATGACTGGTCCCAATGACACTTTGCCTTCCCTAATCTTTTTAAAAATTGTGCTTTAACATTTCTGGTTCTAGTATAGAAAGAATCAGAATGGGAAGAGAACAGTAGAGTCATCTAAACTGAGCAGTAGTGCAAGCTGGAACCAGAACCAGAACAATGGCTTTAGGAATAGACCAGAAGGGGATGGGTGCATAAAACTAGAATTAAAATGGGCACAATTTACTGATTGACTGGATAGGGAGTGAGAGGAAGACTGTTCAAAAACAATGAAAATCCTAAAACATATTTTGGGTGATAATAACAGTATAAACAAGAGCTAGGGTAAAATGAAGCAGATTTTAAAGACACAGTGGTAAATCTAGCTTTGGATGTCTGAGACTTTGACAAAACATGTAGCTATTAAAGTTCTGCACACATTGGAAGATATGGAGTGAGGCATTAGAAAGGAAGTAGGACAAAAGGTAAAAGACATGGAAAGCATCAACTTCAAACAAATGGTTGAAATAAAAGAAATTGATGATTTTGTTAGGAGTAGGTTATATAAGGAGAAGAAAAAGAGACTGGAATGGCAGAGAAACTTCAAGAAATCTTGATTGGATTAAGCCTTTGGAACTTGAATGCAAGGAATTTCATAAGAGTGGGAGGAGTTTGCAAAGAATTGAGTTAATATTCTAGTTTGGAGTTGTAGTAGAAATTGGATGTAGGAGGGACTATTAGAGGTCACATGTCTGCTCTCCCACTGTTCAATAGTGATAGTTTTAATCAGTCGTAGGACTGCGTTTCCAAGCCTAGGTATAGCCCAAGTCTTCATCTTGAAAGCTGGATACAGCCATTTAGTTAAGTTCTATTCAATGGGATGAGAGAAGTGATGTGTTTTACTTCTCACTTGTCCTCTCAAAAGGTATAGGTATACACTCCACTGTCTGAATTCCCTAATAAATGTGAAAATGAACATGATGGAAAAAGCTTGAACAGCCGCTTGAGCCCAGAAATGGAAGCTTCATGTTGAAGATTATGATACAAAAGATGTCTGGGTTCCTAATAGTTTTTTGTCAAATCATTCATTGAATTCTTAGTCTCAGATGCTTAACTGAAGGTAAAACTAACTTCCATCTCATTTTTCATGGTAATTGTTAGTTACTTTCCTTGTTGCTAGGACACAATACCCAACATCCACAATTTAAAGGAAGAGTGATTTGTTTTGGCTCAGGTTTTCATTTCATGGTCAGCTGGCTCCAAGGCAGAAAGGGAATGGTGGAAGACTGTGGAGGAAAGCTGCTCTCATCATGACAGCCAGGAAGCAGAGAAAGAAAGAAGCTGAGAAGGGAAATATATCCTTTTCGGTCATGCCCCTCTGAGCTGCACCTCTCAAACAGTCCCCACTTCCTAACAGCACATTCAGCTACAGATTCGTCAGTGGATTAATCCACTTGTGAGTATAGCACCCCCACAATCTGATCACCATCCACACACATACATATTTTGAGAAACTTTTTAGATCTAAACCATAACAATAACATTTCATTGTTAGAGAAGCTGGAATCCATATTCTAGTTAATATACCCTATGACTGCTATCATTTAGGTATTTTCTTTGGTGGTCAGTTCAAATATTAACATATTTGTATAAAATCAGAAAGTTGATCTTTACTAGCTGACTTGTAGAAAATGGGGTAGTGATCTCTTTTTGTTTTTTGACTTTCTTTTATGGAATGAATTATGTTATTCCCCCCAAACTATATTGAAGTCCTAACCCCCAGTGCCTCAGCATGTGACTTTATTAAGAAATAAAGCAGTCGCCGGTGTAATTAGTTGAGAGAATAGATTGGATTGGCATGGGCACCTAATCCAATACACCAGTGTCTTTATAAATAGATTGTCTTTTAAAGAGATGTACCTAAGGAGAATGAAATGCGAACCTGAAGACAATGATTAGAATGTCCCTACAAGCAAAGATGCCTAGTAAACCACTAGAAATCACCAGTGGTAGGCATGGGACAGACGCTCTCTTACCAATCTCAGAAGAAATCATCCCTGCTAACACTTTGACCTTGGACTTCCAACCTCCAAAACTGTGAGACAACACATTTCTGTGATGCCACCAACTCTGTGGTATTTTGTTATGGCAGTCTATTTAATCCACATAATTTGTGGCACTTTGAACTAGCAAACTAATATACTGGAAAATGGACTAGTTTCCTCAAATTTAGGCACCAGCCAAAAGAGATTCTTGGGTGCCTTATAGGCAGAGGCTATAGTAATTGTGTGTGTGTCCTTTACTTTCCTGGATCATATGGCAATTTTGGGGCAACTGATCTCACACCTATCATTGGTTACTTTTGAGTGTCATCTTTCACTGTCCAAGATTATAGTAAAATTTGAAGTAAATTTGCATATCATGAAAAGCCAAATAAATCAGTTGAGATACAGCTTCAACTAAAATTTTATATAGGATAAACATTGAATAATTTTGGGAATTGATCTTTTATGAATTATGGGCAAGACTATGAATATGTACTACATATTTATAAGAAGACAAAATTATGACAAATATAACATGTATGTTTATTTTCAGGTGCAATTTAACTGAGTTGGTCTTCTGCCTCTCTACTATATTACACAAACATAAACTTTGCTACAAATAAGGAAAATGTCAGTTCATAGTCCATCTTTCTGTTTATATAGAGGTAAAGCCAGAAAGGAATGATGATGAACCTAAAACATTTGGTGGGCCTAGTTTTAAATTAAGGTAGAAGATGTTTATATCCATATTTATAAACATTTTGCAAAATGTAGTAATTGAATTTTTTCTTCTTGTAAATAACTCACTTCACATTTAAATAGGTGAATATTTTCAGAACACGGTTTTATGAATAGAGACTTCTTTACAGACTCTATTGAAAAGAAATCTTCCAGTATTCAGAGGCATTAATTTATTTTTGGATTAAGTATCCTTGTTGTAGGGCCATTATAGTACACTGTACTTACACAAACCTAGATGATAAAACTTATTATACACCTAAGCTATATGACACGACATATACAATGATATATAATGTATAAAATTGTCTATTCATCTCAGGGCCACAGTAAACACAAGGTTAAATCAAGCAAACAAAAAAATGATGACATTGAGAGATGAGGTGAGCATGTGATCTATGAAGCTGCTGGTGGTAAACTGTTTTAAACCTTTATAGTAAGTGGTGTACACTCTGAAATAATGACACAAAGTACAGTATACATAAACCAGGAACATAGTTGTTCATCATCACTACTGAGTATTATGTACTACATGTAATTTTATGTGCTATACTTTTGTACAACTAGTACATTTGCTTATTCCAACATCACCCCAAATATGAGAAATGTATTTTGCTAGAAGATTATGACAGATATGATCTCACTAGATGATAGGACATTTTTAGCTCCATTTTGATCTTATGGTACCACTATCATCATATATGTAGCCTGTTGTTGACCAAAACGTTATGTCATGAATGATGTATATAGATATTTTTTCTGCCAGGCATGGAGGCATAGCAATGTAATCTCAGATACTCAAGAGGCTGAGGCAGGAGGATCACAAGTTCAGGGCTACCTTGGGCAACTTAGTAAGATTGTCTCAAAATGAAAAGAAAGAAAAGGGCCAGGGAAGTAGCTTAGTGGTATAGTACAAGGCTCTAGGTTCAGTACCAGTAACACACACACACACACACACACAGACACAGACACACACACACACACACACACACACACACACACAAACACTGATATTTTTCTTATTGTTTCCTGAAGGTTCCTGTTACTGTAGTTGGTACTTGCAACATAGTGTATTAATCAGTCCTCTCTTGTTAAATATTTGTGTTGTTCCAGACTTTTGCTATTACAAATCATTTATATTTGTTTTGCCAATATAACTCTGAGATAAGAGTCCTAGGTGAGCTATAAGATTCTGAGTAAAAAATAAATGTTAGTAATTTTTACTACATTTTTTCCACTTTGACATTTGTTTTTGATTTTGCTTGTAGCAGTTTTTTCTATGCAAAATTTTAATTTTTTATTGACTATGTAGCCTGGACTTTGAGAAACAGTAAAGAAAATTTTATCTTCTTTTAAGTTATAAAGAGATTTACTTATATTTTCTCTAGTGCTTATGGAATCATACAGTGTTCCATCTTTTTGTAGATGACTCAATTGGTCTATTACTAACATAAGTAGTATTTTCTTCACTGATTTGAGATTCTGTCCTTACTGAATACTAACTACATTTTTAATGCATTTCAGTTTGTTTCTAGATATTCTGTCCTATTCTGAATATCTATTCTAGATATTCTCTTTCATTTCTCAGCTTTTTAAATGCTATAATAGCGCAATTTTAAATATAGAGACACATAGTATGCTTTAAAGTCAGCTAGGGGTATCTTTTCATTTCATTGCTTTTCTTTTTAGTATATTCCCGGTTATTCAGGCTTAGTTTTTCATCTATATGAACTCTATAACTGACTGATTTAAGCTTCCGAATAAAGTTAAGGGTATTTTATTGTTATTCATTTTTTTTATAAATAAACTTGGAAAGAATCAAAATCTTTATGATGCTGAGTCCTTCTAGCCAAGAATTTTTATTTAAGTGACTCGATTGTTTTAGTAGTGTTTTGTGGTTTTCTTCATATGAGTTTTGTACATTTCTTGCTAGGTTTATGGTTAGCTTTTTTACTTGTTGCTATTATTCTTTTATTTTTCATTATATCTTTTAACAGGTTATTGTTGGTATATGTAAAAGCTATTGATTTATTGTATGCTATTTATCTTACCTTCCTTAATTTTCTTATGGTTTGTAGTAGTTTCCAGTGATTATTGTGGGCCTTCTAAATATAGAGTCCACCAAAAAATGTATACATCAGGAAAAGAAAAACTTGTGTAAATATTTTAATACTAAATTTACTGAGACATCATGAGATTAATACAAGCTACCTTTGGTTTCTACAATTACAAGGGGTGCTCAAAGTGGTCACTATTAGCTTCCAGACATTTATTTATTAGCATGTCAAACTGCAGAAATGTGTATACATTTTTTTGGTGGATTCTGTATACCCATATCATTTCCAAATAGTGATAGGTCTATATTTTCCTTCATAGTTCTTGTTCATCTTTCTAATTGCTTTATCTTATCTAACTGTGTAAAAATCTACAATATGATATTAAGACTATTAGAAATACATATCATTATGACCTCACTTTAAAGTTTCCTTTAATTTTTCCTTTAATTTTAAAGTTCCTCATTTTAAAGTTTCCTGGGTTATGGCTGAGGCATACATAATTGTAATACTAAAGGACTATGCAGCAATTTTTTTGGGGGGGGTACCAGGTATTGAACTCAGGGCCTTGCTCTTGCCAGGCAGGCACTGTGCCACTGAGCTGTATTCCCGGTCCACCAATTCTTATTTTACTGAGTATTCTTAACATGAATTGGCATTTTTCTGACAAGTATCATCTTGACATCCATGGGTGATTATACAGTTTTTCCTCCTTATGTCTTTTAATATGACATTTCTTATAATGGGTTTTCTAATATTGAGCTATTGTTGGCATTCCTGAATAAACCCTATTTTAAAATACAGTGATAAATTAGATCCTCCAATATTTAAGATTTCCACAACAGTTTTCATAAGTAAGTCTGTGTTGTGTTTTGCATGTGTGTTTGCAATATTTGTCAAGTATTAGTATCAGTATTACATTCATTTAATAGAAAGAATTTTGAATATTTGAAACCTTTCTTGTTTTTCTATACTTTGTAAGATTTTAAGTATCTTTAGGATTATCTGATCTTTGTACATTTCATAGACTTCCCATGTGGAACCATCTAGGTTTCAAGATTTCTATTTTATTTCCTATTTTGGGGGAAGCTCTTTAGTCATAATTCTCACTTCTTCTATAAATATTCGCCTATTTAAACTATCCATTTTTACTGATTGCCTAAGAAATTTTTTCCCTAGGTTATTACTCTATGACAGGTTGTACAAAATAGTATCTTACAATACTTTAAAATTTCAGTTGTTTTGTCAATAACATTTTTCTTTTTGCATTGATTATTTCCTCTAGGTGGTGTGCTCTTTCCAAAATTTGCCTTGCTGTCTCCTTATCATTTAGTGAATGTCCTCTGATCAGAGGCACCTTACTTGACCACCCAAATATAAAACAGCTCCCTCCCATTTCATCTTTGGTTTGTATTATTTCCTCCCAGCAATTATCTCCATATGAAATTGAACTATGGAATTGTCTATTGTGTTCACCATTGTAATTCCACTGTCTAAATATGGCCTAATTAATAACTACATCTTAAATGAATGAATATGTATATCATCTCTTTGTCCAAAGCCTCTTTGTCCAAGCAGGCACCAGGAACAGGGAAAATTGCTATAATTTCTGTGACATTTTTTGGTGCCTTTTTCTATGGAGGAGTGAGAAGGCTCCTTAGTTTTCCACAGCAGTGAGAAGTAAATCTGTCCAGACTTGGGTGCATCTTTGAGGTGGAAGTTCTGCCTTCCAAACACAAGTCTGTTCATTACAAAGTTTGGTCACCTGTGATGTGTAGCTCTAGGAACAAGTTAGGCAGCATGTCTCTGGATGTGAAAACGTGTGGCAGAGCTAGGCAGAGAACTCAAGAGCAGTCCAGGAAAAACTGAGGCTTTGGGCTCTAAATCCTACCAGTGCTAGATACTGTGAACGAGGTGGGGGGCCCTACTGTGCATTCCTGTCCTTAGCCTACATTAGTGTTTTTCAAGCTTGAGAGATAAATGAATGAGAGTTAAAAGGAAAAAACAGTCCTGATGAATCCCAACATCACTTATAATTTCTTATTAAATATTAGTTAAATCTATGGAAACAAAATCAGGTATAAATTTGTTTTACTTACTATTTTTTAAGTATAAAAAGTAAATAAATTTAAAAATGTTAAGTACACTAAAAAACCCACAAACCAGAAAGACTGAAATAATAACAATTATTAAGTGGGATGCATGATACTGTATTGCTGAAATTCAATTACCAGTTATAATTTGATTATGGATCTGATTACTCTTGTAATGTTTTGAGTCTGCCCGTCTATCCTGTACTTCATTGTGATGACTCACTTCTAATCATTGGTCTTCTCCATCCTATTGCAAAGTTCATATTTAGCAGGTGCTGGAGCACCAACTGGTCGTTTTATTATACAAAGCATCGATTACGTGAAGCTCACCTTATTTCTTTTCTCAGTAACCTGTGACAAAGTAATACTGCTACTGCTCTACCAATACTTGAAGGGATAGTGCAGCACGGTGATTACCAAGGAGGACCTGGGAGCTGCATGGCTTGAGTATGAATCCCATCCTCATCGGTTATCAGCTGTGGATTCTTGGTCAAGTTCATAAGCATTCTGTGCTTTTTTTTCCTCCCCAATATGAGATACTTATTATTTTATGTCCTGGTTGTGATGATTAATGAAATGTATATGTTAAATAGTTATCAAAGTGCCTGGCCGGGAGTAGCCGGCGCCGCGAGTATCAAAGAATAGGTAGGGCCGTGGCGCCACTTCCTGGCCCGGTGGCCTCGGTCCACCTAACCAAGAATGAAGATCACTAGGCAGAAACACGCCAAGAAGCATCTTGGCTTCTTTAGCAACAATTTTGGAGTCCGGGAGCCATACCAGATTCTCCTGGACAGCACTTTCTGTCAGGCGGCGCTGCGGGGCCACGTTCGGCTGCGGGAGCAGCTGCCCCGCTGCCTGATGGGGGAGGCTCAGCTGTGCACTACCAGATGTGTATTAAAGGAGTTAGAAACGTTGGGAAAAGACTTATATGGGGCAAAACTAATTGCACAAAAAAGCCAAGTTCGAAACTGTCCCCATTTCAAGAATGCAGTGAGTGGATCAGACTGTCTGCTTTCCATGGTTGAAGAGGGAAATCCTCACCATTATTTAGTGGCAACACAGGATCAGAATTTATCTGTGAAAGTAAAGAAAAAGGCTGGAATTCCTCTCATGTTTATTATTCAGAACACTATAGTCTTGGACAGACCGTCTCCGAAAACAATCGCCTTTGTTAAAGCAGTGGAGTTGGGTCAGCTTGTCTCAGTGCATGAGAAAGAAAGCATAAAGCAACTCAAAGAAGAACAGGGTTTAATGAAAAATCCTGAGCAGAGAAGAAGAAAAAAACGCAAGAAAATAAGTGGCCCCAATCCTCTTAGTTGTTTGAAGAAAAAGAAAAAAGCACAAGACACAAAATCACCTGTTTTGGAAAAGAAAAGAAAAAGAAAAAGAGTAAGAATCTGGAGCAGACCTACCTCTGCAGAGCTTTCTGAGAAGCAGAACCCTGAAGGATGGGGAGATGGGAAAATGAATTTACTATTACAACTGCAGAGTATTTATGACAAATGACCAAACTTATTTTTGTAAGTGAATATTGACCTCTATACTTTTGTGTCCAATTACTTGTAAAATAAAAAGAGTGGTTGGGTTTAAAAAAAAAAGTGCCTGGCACATATTATGTATCCAGGATAGCACATAGTACACTTATATAAATATTTTAAGTTATTCCCTATAATAAAATACATGGTTTTGGTTTTTATTGAGATAGTTTCTTGCTATGTATTCCACAATGTCCTGGAACTTGCTTTGTAGCTTAGGCTGCCTTGAGATTATGGTGATCCTCTTGTCTCAGCCTCCTGAATGCTGGGATTGCAGACATGCATTTCCATGCCTGACTTTTAAAAAATAACTGTATATCCTTTTATTGGTACATTTTAGGTATACAATATAATGACATTCATCACTGGAAATTTGCACCTTTACATACTCTCTTGGTTCTTATTTTTCCCCCTTCCCCTGTCCTCCCTTCAACCCCTCCATCCCTCCCTAACTACAAAGACTTTGCTTTCATTTTTTCATTTTCTCATATTAATTCCATTCCCTTCTATCCTTTCCCCTACCCCTCCCACTTCCCCTTCTCCTTTGCCCCTTTTCTTCCTATTTCACATTACCTATTATACATTTTAGTCCTTATTTACACTTTCAGTTTCTCACACCAGAGAAACTATTCAATATTTACATGTGTGTCCTATTTATTTCACTTAAAAGTATTGCCTCAATGTGCATCCATTTAGCTATAAATGTCTCTAATTTCTCATTTTTTATGGCTGAGTAGTACTCCATTTTATTAAAAAACCACATTTTCTTTATCCAGTTTCCAGTTGATGGGCATTTGGGCTGTTTCCAAGTTTTAGCTATTACAAACTGTGCTGCTATTAACATGGGTGCACATATATCACTGTGGTATGATTCTTTTAATTCTTTTGGGAAGATCCCCAGCAGTGGAATAGCAGGGTCAAATGGGACTTCCAGTCCTAGTTCTTTGAGGTATCTCCATACTGATTTCCACAGTGGTTGCACCAGTCTACACCCCCACCAACAGTGGAGCAGTGTTCCTCTTTCCCCACAGCCCTGCCAGCATTTGTTATTGGTTGCTTTCTTGATAGCAGCCATTCTTTCTGGGGTGAGGTGGAATCTCAGTGTTGTTTTCATTTGCATCTCTCAAACTCTCAAATGACCAGTGATTTTGAACATTTTTTCATATGTTTATTTGCTATTTCTACTTCTTTGTCTCTGTTCATTTCAGATGCCCATTTTTGGATTGGGTCTTTAAATTTGAGAGGTCTGATTTTCTTAAGTTCTTTATAGATTCAAGATAGTAGACCTTTGTCTGAGGGACAGCTGGTGAAAATATTTTCCCACATTGTGGATTGTCTCTTCACACTGCTGGTGGTTTCTCTTGCTGTGCAGAAGCTTTTCAGTAAGAAGAGATCCCACTTGTTGATTATTTGTGCTAGTTCATGGTGCCTGACTTTTTAACATTATGAAATTTTTAAAGATAATTATTGAATTCTTAAAAAGACTTCAGTTTGATAAACACTGACATCCTCTGAAACCAGATGAAGTTGCCTCCTTGGCCCCCTTTCCCTTTTCTGTCCAGAAATCTAACACGAGCCCTCAATATTGTGAATTTTAATCTTTCAAGGTCCATATGTTATTTATAATTGTAGAATTTTAGGAAATACCATTTAACAGATGGTCTGTGTGAGAGGCCAAATGGTGGTCTGGTTTTGCCCTCTTATGTGTGGAATTCTATAAATGCCCATTTTCAAGGGTTTGGAATGATTTATGAATAAAATTTCCAGGAGGGGCAGAAAACTTTGCCTTGCACTACCTGACCCCATATCTGATTCTATCAAAATACACAGATTGCCCTGGAGGGGGGGGGAGGGAGAGAGAGAGAGAACAGCAAGATATTCACCCTAGAGTAAAATCTTACTCAATGGAATTTTCCCTACACTAAATCTACAGTGCCATCTACTGATCAGGCAGGAAGTAACACAAAGACTGTAGAAATATGCCATACGACAATGAGAGGAAATCTTGTGCTTTTTACGTAAAACCACATGCTCTAGTCACATAATATAGCCTGCATTTTTAGGGTACTATGTTGATTGACCCCTTCTGATACATTCTTACAGGTGTTTTTAATTCAATATAAATTACAGTCATGTTGTTAAAACATGCTGAATCATTTGTTTCCTCTAGAAATACAAAGTATAAGTAAAGAGCAAAATGAAAGATAGATAATAGGAAGCAGGGAGGTAGATTTTTCTCAGTGAGGAAAGGATCAAGAGATGGAGGGAGAGGGAGGGAGGCAGCAGGAGAGGGGTACAAAGAGAATTAAGCTGTGTTATGCACACATACCAACTCCCCACAAGGAATGTCAACATTATGCACTGCAAACATGTACGAATAAAAAAATGGTACTTTAAGTGAAAGTCTTGGTTAAAAACTCAAAACTCAAAAATATACTTCTGTTGTCTTTGGAGTCACAGGGACCAAATTGTTTTATTTATATGTTAGTTCTAGGAGGTAAAGAAGTCTAGATGGGAGTGGAAGGAAGGCAAGTAATATTTGTTGAGAACTTGTTAGATTTTAAAATTGGTATTTTAAAATTGATATTTCTAGCATTGTTTACATTAAAGTCATGAAAAAGTTCTATGATCTAATAATTTTTGGAATTACTGTATACAAAATTCTTTTCATACAGATTCACGATGCAATTTGGAGAAACTGAAGGCAAGAAATTGATTTAACTTTGTCCAATACAGTTTTTATTAAGTATAGTTGAACATGGCAAATTTGTTTGAAAGTATTTTCAGCATGTTCTTTCCCATACCACACTCTGTACTAGGTAATTACTATATGTTAACTGATCTATTGTTCTTCATTACAGCTTTGGGATTTTATCTGTCTTATAGAATAGGGGGATGGAGATGGTAGAGTCAAAGCTATCTGTACAAAACATACAGAGTATTAGCTTTCTGTCATTGTGACAAAATGCACGAGATATCAATTTAAGGGAGAAAAAGTTTATTTTGGTTCATGGTTTCAGAAGTTTCAGTCCATGGTGGGTTAGCTCTATTGCATTAGGTCTGAGATAAGGCAGGACATTATGGCAGAAGGGCATAGTGGAACAAAGCTGCTCACCTTGTAACAGCCTGGAACAGAGGGAGAAAGAGCAGAGAAGAAGGAATGGGGATGGGATATAGTCCCAAGGATCATGCTGCTATGACCCATTCATCACAACTATACCTCACCTATTTTCTTGTTCTTCTGTTTATTTATTTTTATTAGTATATGCTTGTAATACATAATAAATACATTAGTTGTGGAAAATTAGTACATGCACATATTGTATCTTGATCCTTTTTACTTCCCCTTCCAACCTATTTCTACCATCTCTCCCATTCATTTAACTCAAGGAATTTTTAAAATTTTCATTGATTTCTTCTGTGATCCATTGATTAATAAATAATGTATTATTTAATGTGTGCATGCTTACATACTTTCCATGGTTTCTTTTGCTGTTGATTTCTGGTTTCATCCTGATATGATCCAGTAGTATGCATAGGTTTGTTTACATTATTTTGTATTTATTTATTCTTGCCTTATGGCCCAACATAAGGACTATTTTGGAAAAATATTCCATGTGCTGTGGAGAAAAGCATGAATTTTATTGTTTTTGGATGAAACATTATGTGAATATTCTTTAAGTCCTTCTGTTCAATGGTGTAATTGAACTCTGATATTTCTTTGTTAATTTTTTTGTCTAATTAAACTATTTGTGAAAGTGAAGTATTAAAGTCCCTTGTTATGATTATATTGGTCTCTATGTCCTTTTTATGTCTAGTAGTTATTATTTCCTGAGGCTGGGTGCACAATATTTGGTGCATATAAATTTATAATTGTTATCTCTTACTGATGAATTGTTCCCTTTACTGTTATATAGTGCTAATATTTCTCTCTTCTGATCAATTTAAGTTTGAAAACTGGAGTGTCTGAAAATAAGATAGCTACTCCTTCCTTACTTTTCAGTTCTTGTTGCATGGGGTATTATTTTCCATCCTTTCATTTTCAGTCTATGTGCTTCCTTTTGGATGAAATGTGTCTCTTGCAGGGAAAATACAACTGGAATTTGCCTTTTAAATCTAATCTGCTTGTCTTTGTCATTTGATTGGGGAGCTAATCATTGATATTGAGCGTATTGTAAGGTATTTACTGAATCCTGTCATTTTTCCATTGCTGATTTCTTTATGTTTTTTTCTTTTTAAAAACTACTGTTTCAACTAGATATATAGTTATCTTTGGGCTTTTCGATGCTGGTGGCCTCTTTAAGTATTTTCTGCAATGCTGGTTTAGTAGTTGTACATTTCTTTAGAAGTTCTTCATTATGCAAAGTGTTTATTTCTCCATCAACTTGCAGGATATAGAAGTCTGGGTTTACAATAGTTTATGTTAGGGCTTGAAACACTTCTCTCCAAGCCTTCTTGGACTTTAAGTTTTGAGTGAGAAATCCACTGCTATTTTTATCGACTTGCTTTTATTGGTTACTCCTGTTTTTCTCAAACAGCTTTTAGTATTCTCTATTTTTGTTGAATTTCTGAAATTTTTATTATGATGTGTTGTAGAAAGGATCTTTTCTGGTAATGGCTATTTAGGGTTCTATATGCATCTTGCATTCAAATATTGAATTTTTCTCTTAGATTTGGAAAATTTTTATGATTTCAGGAATAAATTTTTTATACCTTTTGATTCATCCTTTAATTTTACCTTTATTTTTGTAATTTTGAATTTGCTTTATTTATTAGTCATTTGCCAGCTTCCATGGTGTCTTATGGTGACCTAATAAATCAGCCTGGTCTTCAAATTCTGACACTCTGTCTTCACACTGTGTCAATTCTGCTACACATGCTTTCCAATGAATTTTTTATAGCCTGAATTTCTGCTTGACATTTTCACAATTTCTAATTCTTTACAAAATGATCATTCATACCTTTTATTTTCTTTTTAAACTCAATCAACATGTTGTTTCTTCTTTAAGTTTAGTATACATTTTATTAATTAAATCATTTATTTTTTTCATTTAAATACTGTTTAAGCTCACTAAACATCTCATGAATTTGCTTATATATTTCTCCTTTGATTTTTTCAAACATTTTAACTATTTGGTTTTTGAGTTTTTTGTCTGTAACTTTCTTTTTCTTTCTTTCTTTTTTGGTACTGGGGATCTCACTGAGGACCTTGAGCTTGCGAGGCAAGCAGTGGAACCACTGAGCTAAATCCCTGACCCCAACCTGTAACTTTCTTTACTTCAGGTTCCCTGAGTTCAGCTTTTGGTATTTAAGGATTTTTGGAGGCACCTTGTTGCTTTGCTTTCTTATGTTTGTATTGTAGTGGTTTTGTGCTGAAAATTGAAGATCAGTTAGGGTAGAAAAACTGTCACTACTGTGAAGATCTCTACAGATAGATTCTATCTCCCTGTAATGTGTCCTTGTGTTTGTTTGTTTTGGTATTCATAACCCTCTTCAATCTACATATTGTAATATCTGAGAGTCTTCTTAGTGTTCAGCCTTTTTCTGGGGCTTTATTCCCAGTACCACTCACAAATAGCAGTAACGTTGATGACACAAAGAAAAACCAGATAATGACATACAGTAAAAACCAATTAAAAACAACAACTATGCCAGTATTAGCAATTGAAAAGAATTAGTAATAATAATACAAAGATAGGGCTGGGGATTTAGCTCAGTGGTTCTGCTGCCTGCCCCCACAAGCGCAAGGACCTGAGTTCGATCCCCGGTACAAAAAAAAAAATATAATAATAGTGCAAATATAAATCAGATATTGACATACCATAAAAGCAAAAAAGTTGGAACTATATGACCTTCAATAACAGAGAAGAAATATGCCATAGTAATATTTACACAAAGGCAGAGCAAATATTGAGCTATAGCAAATATCCAATAAAAGCAACAATTATACCATCATTGACAATATAAAAGAAATTACCAATAATAGCAGAGTGTAAACTAAATAGCTGAAGATTAATACAGTCTAGTGGTAACAGTAATATAAATGGAGGAGGTTGAGAAAAGGAAAAGTACAAGAATAAGAAAATTTGAAAATAAATAAAGAATGACATAAAGAGCAAAAGAAAGGAAACAACCTTCCCCGAAGAAAAACAGAAATAAATGCCAAAATTTCCTCCCATTGAGGTGCTTGTGTAAGTAGTTTCTTTCATGCGATATTGTATTGAAATCCACCAGATATGAAGGAATGATAGTGAGGCACAACTAGTACCTGGTGTGTTTCCACATCTACTTTTTTCTGTGTGAATGTGGAGTCCTGCACCACCTTTCTTGCTATGAAGGGTCAGTCAATGGTATGTATTATGCCTCAGGTGTGTATTCACTCCACTGGCTTTTAGTGTTTGTGCCCTTCTGTGCAGTCTGACCTACCGCTTTTGCCTCATTTGCTCCAGATGCCCCTCTGTCCATACAACCTGGGAAGTGGCAAATATACGGGCTGAAGCATCTCCCTGATCACATTGGCAGATGGTAAAAACAATCAGACCATGGAGTTTTGTCCTGGAAAAAGGCAATGAGGAGGGCTAAGCATTCCACTAGACCTAATCTCAGCACTTTCAGATCCAGTCCTCTTAGAAAACTGTACATGATCAGCCTTGCTTCTTACCGCATAGGACTAGACCATTACTCCTTCACAGTCTGATTAAAACCCCACATTATATTTGCAGCTTACAATAACCTTGGGCTTTAATTGGGGCTAGCATTGCTGATCCATCATTTATCACTGCGGCTGCAAACCCTCTCTGGGCTTACCTTGTGTTTGTGGTGAAAGATCAACCTTCCTGGGAGCTGGAGTTAGTTGTCCAGACTGTTTCATTCTTTTCTCTGCATTGTCTTCAGTTTTTTCTAATTTCTCTGTGATTTCTAGCTTTCCTGTAAGTTCTTTATGGATTCCTTCAGCTCTTCTTTTCTTTCTGTTCACTAAGTTCTTGTTTTCCAGGTGTCTCAAGTCTAGGTCCTAGAGAGGCCATGATTTGCTGCTGTGTTTTACTCTGCCGTCTTTCCCACCTCTGGTTTGCACCACCTTCAATAATGACTTCAACTAATTCATGGATGTCATCAGTGAATTAATCCCCATGATGAAGCTAGAGCTTTCATGATCCTATCACCTTCCAAAAGCCTATCCTTAGAATACATGAACTCTTTTGCAGAAAGTTTTACATCTAAATCATAACATATAGTTAGAAAGTGCCAATAGTAGAAATGAAACCCAAGCCTGTCTGATTTCTAATCCTATACTGTTCCCAATGGATTATATGATCTCTCAACAGTTCATTTTAGTTTTCACATGGCTAAGGGACAAGATCTTCTGCTTGACAAGAGGGGTCACATGAACCTTCATTTTCAGTGGATCTTTCTCTGTGATAGAGACACTAAAGGCTCTTGTTGAAGAAGCAAGTGATTTGGTCCTTCTGGATGTCCAGCTTGTGGTTTTGTGGCTTTGTGTGTCACTCTCAAAAACCTAACCCAACTACATACTCTTAAATCTGACCCTATTTTGAAAGATACCTGCAGAGAAGGGATGTTTCTGGGAAATTTTTTCTTTTTCTTTCTATTTTTTATGGTGCTGAGGATCAGAGCCAGGGTCTTTTGCATGTTGGGCAAGTACTCTACCACTGACCTATATCTCTGAGCTCTGGTGAATTCTTAATGTGTGTGAGTGGTATTATTTTTAGTCCGTTCCCAGGTCTGTACCAGGCTTTGAGTTTATTACCCATGAAAGCAGAATTATACCTTAATTCTCTGAGATTCCATTTTCAAACTCATTCTCTTGATGAGAGCATAGATTTGGTGCCTTGCCAGTAAGGAACAAATATTTTAAAAAAGACAGCTTCAGAGAACACTTGTCCAGAAGCTATTTTTATGTAGACTATTTTGAGTATTTTATATGTGAAAGTTGGTTAAGAGTGAGACTTCAGAATAGGGAACAAGGGAAGATGGGCTCTTTAAATCCTAGCTCTGTCACTTATTCTCTGTGTGATGCTGAGTTTCATGTAGCTCACATGTCAATAGGAAGTAATGTTTGTTTCTTTGGGCTGAATTGAATATTAAGTGAGATTTTGAAAATCTCATTCTTGCATTCCAAATTGTTATACAATTATAAAACACCACCAAAGATAACCACATAGGGAAGCAGTTGACAAGACTTATGAACTGGTAAGGGAAACCTGAATATATGATCCATGCTTTAGATTATACTTTGTATTCCTCACCCCCATGAGATGACTTCTCAGCTGTATCTGCATTTTCTCTTCAGGAGAAGCTACCAAAGGAATCCCCTTGTTTTCCCACTTAGCCTGAGGTCTTTGTCAATCACCTGCACTTTCACATTATTCTTCTATGGGACAACTTGATAGTTACTGTAACCATATTATGTTTGTAAGAATAGTCCCCAAATATCTTCAAATACCTTAATCATTGGTCTGTCAAGGGCATTCCCCTTCACCAGGTCGTCTTCCAGGGTCAACACTCGTGAAATTTTTAGCAGCTAGACTGCCACCTGTGATAGAAAGTATCTTTGCCCTATATTTTATTTGGGATAGAATTCTCCTTGCCAGATTAGTGGTGAGTGAGCCAGTCTTAAAGCCCCAGAATATGACTGGATTTCTTGGACCACTTCTGGTGGTTTCTTAGAACCCGCTCCATAAAACACCTTATTAGGATACAGGATGAAGAAGAACTTTCAGACTGCAGTGCAGATCTGGCACATGTAAAGGGAGAAGTGGAAGAAGAAATGACTGGATAGGAAGATTATCACATTACAGTGCAGTCTTGAGAGAGTCAGGTCAGGATCATCACAAGGAGTTCTTCAACAAAGGATGTTTGCTAGAAGGATGCTGTTTTGGGATAGAATGGCCCAGTGCTGGGGTTAATCATTTTCAAGGGCATCCCAGGGGAGGTATGGCCTTGGCATGAACGATATAGTAGATCCAGCATGCCCACTACGCGATTCTCTTACTGGGATCCCAGAGACACCTGCTCCCGCCCCGCCCCCCCTCCTGCCGACCATAACAGTGGTTAGAATCTGAGATCTGAGTCAGGGTTTCTCGACTTGAAATTTTATTGTGCCATTTATTAGCTCTATAATCATTGGCAAAGTATCGAATTTCTCCAGGACTCATCACATCCCTTTTTTTTTTTTTTTTTGGGTGTCGGGGAATTTACTCGGATCCTTCCGCTTGCGCATCCAAACCACTGAGCTAAATCCCTGGCCCATAGTTACACATCTTAAATCATGAGTTTTATAGTAATTATTTCATGGGGAAACCATGAGGCTTGAGTTAATATGTGTGAAATGCATAGAACATGGCTTGGCCTGCAGAAAGGGCAAAATAGTGACTAAAAAACAAACGAAACAGAATTGATGACTCTAAAACCTGTGCTCAACTTTTCTTTGAGTCCATTTATTGCTTTTGGATGTGAACTAAATATGTCATTGTAATTCAGTAGAAGAAGAATTTTTTTCTCCATGAGAGGATAAGATTTGTTGAAGGAGAGATTTCGTTGTATTTGAGTTGAATCTTAAGGCAGAAGTTCACTTTTAATGAGTATGGCTAAGAAGCTCAAAGAGACAAAAGGGAGTGGACATCAAGGAGAATTTCCAGGTATTAAAAAAAGTATGGTTGGTAGAGAAGCAGAGAAAAGTTTCCTGGAGTCTTGAAGTAGTAGGTCACAGAGAAGGTTAGTGTGTGAGGAAAGTGAACAGAGAAGAGAGATAATATCTTTTCCAAAAGTTATTGTGGGCTTTATATTTGAATTTACTTCCATGTGTTGGAAGTGCAGAATTGAAATCCTTACAAATGGCTTCTCTTCTGAGATTAACCAAAAGAGACTAGGTTTTATCAAGGCAAAATAGGCAGTGGGTATTTTAAACAGTTCCCCTCTGGGAACAGTATACCCATATTTGTAGCTAACCTAATGACTAATGGTAGAAAAATTTCTGGCTAGATAGGAGATATCTTCTGATTACTGCTATAGATTATGTTCAAGGGTTTATAGAATATGCCAAACCAAAGCCAGTTTTCAAGATAAGCTATTTTTACCACATAGAAAATATTTGCTCTTACTATCTTTCTAAATTAGATTACATATTTCCTTACTTGATTAAACATAGGACTCTAAGAATAATTTAATCTCTCTTAATAACCCAAGATCATTGTTATGATATTAATTATTATGCCAGCTTGTATAAGATGAAATCATTAAGGCTTAATGTATCAGACTTTTTATCCCTGTGTTAATGGTACTACTTAGACATTCAAAATATATTTTAAAAATTATTAGTTTTTCTTTTGTTTACTTTCTGCTGCCAATTGTTGAAATGAACCACTTAGCAGACTCATTTCTAGTCTCTCAACTGTTAGGATATGATAAATCTACATCCTGTTTGAGGCAAAACAAAGGAATTTATGATCACAATTTGTCTGGAGGTAAAGAACATGTCCATGTTAGACTGGAACTCATAATTAATTGGCAGATCTTCTGGAAGCCTTGCGTTCCAGCCTTGATAATGTCCTTAAGCATTTATGGCATCAATTAATGTTCCTCAGACTAATTTTTACATTCATAAGATAGACACTCAGAACCATATTCTCTGAAGTTTCAGAATGATGTCAGGCATCAGGTGCCAGGTAGCATGGTGTCAGGTCAGGGGTCAGAGTACATTTAAAATTTCTTATTTGCAGGCTTGTAAGGTAGTTGGGCAAGTTAGTTAACCTTTAGGACTTTTCTGTCTTCTTATCCATTTGTGAGACAATAATATTGGTCTCACAGTTACTGTGAAGTGTGGGTAAAATAAATAGGAAAAGTTTCTACTGCATTGTCAGTTATCCAGTGAAGAATACTTGTTAGCTCCAGTTGCTCTTCTCCAGTGGAAATCTTTTCAGTGAGATTAAGTGCCAAAGGGAAGAATTTTCCAGGCTATTTGAAAGCCTCTACATGTCATTAGCCAAATAGACCACTGGATGTCATACTTGATCTGAGCTACTATACACATACTGTCCAGTGTACTTTGGCCTGGGCAGTCATGGACTTTTGGAGCTGGAATCTACTTTGAAAATGAGACCGTAGAAACATTTTGTTTTCCACATGTTTTAGTTTTCTCAGTTTTAACTGAACTTGTATGCGTTTAGACAAAGATTTACTCTTCAGTTTGATCACAGTTGAGGCTACTGTGGCTTATTCTTTAAATTTCTCCTGGAATGCTCACTCACCTGAATTACCCATTTGCTTCCTTAATAATGAAATGTAGGAGCTCTTGATCTATCATTTTATAAAAGAGGAGGCTGACCTCTGAGCATGTTACATGGTTTGACAAAGACCACAGGTGAAGATAATTGTAGATCTAGGACTAGAACTCAGGTTACTTGACTTCCAGGTTGGTCCCTGTCAGAGCCAGGCATTGAAGAGCTACATTAAAATTATGCACCTTTGGGAATTTCTACTATGCGTAAACTAATGAGAAGAATTCTTATTTGGCTCTAGCTTGTGCCTAAACTCTGCCTTATCAAAAGCCATAGAATATTTTGACTTTCACACCAACACTAAATCAGATGTTTCATCTTATGAATGTTTTATTGCATAAATTTGGTGGGAGATGAGACTGTGGTTGGACATTGCAATATGATTCCCAAGGCACTTAGTGAGACACATTAGCTAACAATAAAGTCTACAACCTCTAAAAGGAAATCCGTAAGACAAGTTGAGGGTCATGATTTATCCAAGCTCTTATCAGAAAAAGCAAACCCAAAGAGCTCACTCTTGATACTAAAAGGTTATGATGTAACCTCAGGCACGTGTGCATGTATGCCTGCACACACACATGCTTGCACACACACGCACACACACAGGAGTCTAAATTTTTAGAACTGCCAGATGGAATAAATAAACTTATATTTTTCACATTTTGTTCATTCCTTTTGGAAAGATCAAGCTAGAGACAGTAATTATCTCTCAAATTTAGTTTTCCTTCGTTGTATTCTCATTAGAATCATCAAAGTTTATTTATGGGATTATGATAGCAGAATCGCAGAACTGTAGGAGCTACCAAGATAAGAACAAATTAGATTTTATTTGAAAACAGTGTACTACCTGGGGTTCTTGTTCTGAGATCCTACACAATTTGGGGACGATGTGGAGACAAGGAAATTTTGTGGATGAGCCACGCCTATCTCTTTAGTTTATATGAGTTTTGAAGTTTCCTTAGGAAGCTGACTGGCAGTATCTTTAAAGTCTATTTTGAGGAATCTTGATAGCGATGATAGTTAAAAGTAGCATATCTTGTTAGAAATGCTACAGATAGAGAGCACAAAGCTTGAACACTTTATATCACAGGACAGGAATGAGGCCCCAGAGGTGATAGAAGACTTGCTGATGGTTACATGGCAACTTAGCTGAGCCAGTATTTTCTTATACCCAGAGCACCAGAATCTTCCTTCATTGATTTCTCCAATTACCATACTACTTTTCTTATTTCATAAGCACTTTATTTTTATATTGAGGAATTAGTGATACACAATAAATTGTATACAATAAAAGTGCACGTTTGTAAGTTTTGACCAATGTGTATCTTTCTTACAGTCATCCTCATAATAAGTTGATGAGCCAATCTCATCATCCTTAAGTTTCCTATTGCTGCTTGGTAATCCTTCTTCCTAGTCCTTCCTCCCAGACTCATTTGCTTTCTGACACTCCAGATAAGTGCACATTCTAGAATCTTAAGTAAATGGAATTATATAGTATGTACTCTCTTTTGTCTGACTTCCTTCATTCAGCTGCACATACTATAGCATGTATTAATAGTTCATTCTTTTTATTGCTGAGCAGCATCCCACTGTATGAATGTACTACAATTTATCCATTCATTCTCTTGTTGATGGATGCTTGAGCTTTTTGTAGTTATTGACTAGTACAAATAAAGCTGCTATAAAGTTCATATACAGGTCTTTGATATAGCCTTCATTTCTTTTGAGTTAACACCTAGGAATGGAATGGATAGATCATATTATATGAATGCATTTAACCTAAAAACCAGCTTTAATGTGCTATAATTGACATGCAATATACCATACATATTTAAATTGTATAATTAAACGGGTTTTGACATATACATACACCTATGAAAATGCCATCATGCTTAAAACAGTGATCATATCTGTCACCCAGAAGTGTCTCTTTTCTTTGTAATTTTGCAGTCTTTTCCAACTCCAAACCCAAACAGCCACTGTCACTATAGGGTAGTTTGTTTGCATTTTTCAGAATCTTATAAAATGCAATAATCCTTTATGTGCTATTTTAAGCCTCCTCTCCACACCCATCATGGATTCCTTCTCCCTTGAGTCATTTGGTTTTGAGGAGCTCCTTGGAAAAGCTGGAAAGGGGGCTTTTGCTTGGACATTCCAGTGTTTGTACCTGCTGCACAGTTGCGCAGGTTACCCTCACATTACATTCCAAGGAGATAAAGGCTGAAAGTGTTCAGGAAACTCACTGCCTTTATGGATCAATCTTCATGCCTTGACTTTCCACCCCAAACTACCTGCTGGCCTTTTCTGTCGTAATCAGTGAGAATGAAAAGTTGCATTTATTTTACCTCAAATTAGGCTGTGAACATGATTTTTACTTGTTTCTTAGAGAAAAGAACCTGGAAATTTTTATCAGAACACTTCTAGGTATAATTTGTTGATTTTTGTAATAGTAATGACATTTATTTATTTATTTGATGTGTACCATGGCACAGGACAAATACTTCAGTGTACCTAATCTCAATCAGTCCTCACAATAACCCTGTGGGCTATATTATAATTTCTTTTTAACAGACAAGGAAACAGAATTGACTTTCCCAAGATCAAATAGTTAGTTGGTAATTGACAAAGCAAACTTGGTTCTGACTGACTCCAAAGTTGTGTTTATGCCAATTTGCAAGGCTGCAGGAAACTGAATAAGCTATTTGGAACCCTGCCAAGGTGGGGCTTGAGTGTTGAAGTGTAGATCTCAGGTCACGAACAGCATGAAAGAAAAAAAATGCTTTTTTCTATAGCTCAACTATGCCTGAGCTACTGTTTGTGGGACAGATGAAAATAAAGATTTCCAAGATTCATGCTCTCATTCCTGAGACTGGGCTACAAACTTTGGTGTTCTACATAAAGGCAAGGGACAGTAGAGGAAGTGGAGAATCTGATCCTCATTATTTGACCATAGAGATAATTTCTGAGAAGGCCAATATCTCTGTTTCTATCATCCCTTTCACAGTCCCTTGAGAAGTCACTGTCATGTTTGGGGCATGGATATGTATTCAAGGCTGCTTGAATCTGCAGCTGTTTGTTGAGATTTTGTCACATTCTGATTGCTGCCTCTTAGAATCTAAAGTCTCAATGTACTTTCTGCTATAGATTCTTTCTTCTCTCCCTGTGTTAGTTTTCTGGTGCAGTGACAAAAGATCTGAGAAAATCAACTGAAAGGAGCCACTTATTTTAGCTTATGGTATCCTAGGTTCCAGTCTGTGATTAGCTGATCTCAATGCTTTTAGGTTTGTGGTGAGGTGGAAACATCAGTGCAGAAGGGCATGGGAGAGGAAACCTGCTCACCTCATGGCATCTAGGAAAAAGAACCTGACACACACACACACACACACACACACACACACACACACACACACGGGGGGGGGAGAGGGAGAGAGAGAAAGAGACTATACTGTATCTCCCTTGAAGATACAGAATAGCCCTCGAAGTCATACCCACATGAGTTACTTTAAAGATGCTCCATGTCCTAAATTTCAACCACCTCCAAATAATGACATGAAATTATGAATCCATCCATGCATTAATCCATTGATAAAGTTAGAATCATCATGATCCAATCATTTCCCAAAAACTCATCAGATGGCAACCAAGCCTTTGGTCTTTGGGGGATATTTTAGATTCAAACCATGCTCCCCATTCCCATTCTATTTTGGGAAGGAAGGGCACACATGTTTTCCCTTGCTTTTCTATGATATTTTGCCTCGGTTATGACTTACTTTCTCCTACTCTTTTGCACCCTCCAAAAGTCCTATAAATTCTTCAAACAGATAAAGCTTTTTGAAAACTACAGCCAGAAAGGATCGCAAAAAATCTCTCTTTGATCTTTGGTCAGATATCTTTATTGAAGCAATGATAGGCAGATGAAGTTGCTGAGAAAGGGAAAAATATGGTGAGAAGAGAAATAGGTTAATATCTAAAATATTTATATTCCCACAAAAGCTAATGTAGTTAATTCAGTAGATCAGCATGTTGATTGTTGGCTGTAGATAGGTCTTACTTTGTACAATAAGCTGTCTTTAAGTAGTTTTGTTAATTATAACTTTAGCTTTTTGGATGTGTAATAATAAGGAAAGCAGAAATTTATTGTGCTATCATTCACTGGTATTCTGATTGTTTTAGTTACTTGCTTGTCACAGAGACACAATATCCAACATCCACAACTTAAAGGAGGAGAGGTTTATTTTGGCTCACAGGTTTGAAAGTTTCACTTCTTGCGTAGTTGGCTGGGTCCAAGGGAGGAGCAGTATGATGGGAGGGCCTGGACTGTGGGAAACTGCTAAGGTCATAGCAGCCAGGAAACAGAGAGAAGAGAGGACCCAAGGAGGGAGATGTAACCTTCCGGGTCACACCCCCAGTGACCTTCCTCTTCCAGACATGCCCCATTTTCCAACAACACACTTAGCCTCTGATTCCATCAGTGGATGAATCTACCAATAAGTACAGCACCTGCATGATCCAATTATCTTCCAAAAGCCCTAACCAATTCATAGTGACTAACCAATAGTCACAGTGACACTAACCAATTCATAGTGACTACCTGGAGCCCTTGGTTAAAAAGGATTCTGCAGCTAGTATGCAGATTAGCAGGAGACTGATGGTGTCACTTATCAATATTTGCCAAGTAGGGGAGTGGCTACTCATGTGCCAGATATTTGCTTTCTCTGGTGTGTTTTTTTCATATTGCTTCTTGGTGGGAGCTTACAAATGGGATGGAAAATTTAGCAAGGGTCAAGGAAGTAGGCATTGTAACAGCATATTGACTTTGTGTTGAGAAAATATTGACCTGTTCACCATTGTTAGCACATGTTTAAACTTTCATAGCAGCTGAGCATCACAGTGAGGTATTCAGAATAGCCAGGGAATGGCAGAGCTGGAGTAGGAACCCTTGGCTCTTAGCTCAGAGTCCATTCTTTTCATTGACATTATATTGGATGTCCTTCCTAATTTTCAAATTTGAGGATTGTTTTCTCCTCAGTGAAACTCTTTAGGATCTAAAGTGATTTCTATCATGACACTGCTCACCAAAAGGAAACTTTACTCTAATTGTTTGAAATATGGGAGCCAAAGCATTACCTACTACTTTTTGCTACTGAGTACGGTATTATCCCTGTCCTCACAAGTCTGGATTCTTCTTTCTCATGTTTCTCTTCTTCATTCTTCCTTTCTTTCCTTTCCTCTCTTTCTATATTCCTCCTTCCCTTCCTCTTTTCCTCTATTTTTTATCCCTTCCTTGAAACCATGCCTCCCTTTCTTTCTTCTTTCTACTCAACCAGCAGTTTTGAGTCCCTGCTTTCTAACAACATACAAGGCCCTTTAACTTCCATCCTTTTTAGCAAGGGACATATATTCTCCCATAGTGACATTAGCAAAGTTTGTTACATTATTTGCAAACAACATTGAATTGCTCCTTTCAAAGGCAGGGGTATCTGGTTTCAGGCTTAGTCACATGGTTATTGACAGACTCAATGCCCTGGGGTTTTGGCTGCAGGACACTTTTAGTTCCTTGCTATGGGATTTTTCCAGAGCCCAGCTGACACCATACAGCTTGCTTCCTCATAGTGAGTGAGCAAGAAGATGCAAATCATCACGTTATATTCCCCAACTTTGGAAGTGATATTCTATCACTTTTGCCATATTCTGCTCATTAAAATGAAGCTACTAAGGTCCAGCCTGCACTCAAAGGGAGAGGATTATACAGTGGTGTGAATACCAGGAGATAGCATCACTGAAATTTTCCCTACTACAGTAAATTTTCAGTAGGCGACATATTTTATGAGGCTCTGACATAAATTGCAGTTTCCTTTTAGTTGGTGAAGGCAAAATGAAGGAGAGTCAAGATTCATAAGCACCTACCATGTACCAAGTTGGGAGCCACGATCTCATGTGCCTTACTTAATCTAATCTTTACATCTTTTCTGTGGTGTAAATATTTGTGGCAAACTCTGCTAGTTTTCTCTCAATATTCTCTTATAGAAAAATAATTTTTTTGTGGTTGTCTAGATAAAGACTACAGCTCCCATCCTTTATTGCAGCTGGGTATGGTCATAGGCCCACATTCTGGCCAATGTGATGTAAGCATATGGGATCTTCCAGTAACTTTGTCTAAGGCAAAGCTAGTAGATATCCTTTCCTCTTTATCTGTCCTCCATCCTTCTTGGCATATAAATCTTAGACCATAGGTGGAAACCATGCAAATTAAGGAACAAGACACAGTAAAGCAGGATAATAGCATTGTACTGTCTTTTGGGACTCGAGCAAGAGACAGTAAATTGCTATCATATTAAAACTACTGCTGTTTGGGAGTATCGTCATTGCCAGCTAAATCTAATCCTAGCTGGTTCAGAATTTGGTACCTAGAAATAGGGTGCTACATCTAACAGATACCAAAATAGGTGGTATTGGCTTAGTCTAAGGTTGGTAAACTTTAGCTATAAAGGGCCAGATAGTAAATATTTTAGGCTTTGCAGGCCATAAATGGTTATGCAGCCGTAAGTTTTTCTTTTTCTTTTTTTTAGTTTTATTTTTGGTACTGGGATCGAACTCAGGTCCTTGCGCTTGCTCAGCAGGTGGCGAAACCACTGAGCTAAATCCCTGGCCCTTTTCTTTTTCTTTTTTAAAAAAATCTTTAAAAAATGTAAAGAACATTCTTAGTTAAACCCTCTACAAACACAAAAGCCATTTTTAGCTCAAGGACCAACAAACAACAGGATTTGGTCCTGGAGCAACAGTTTGCTTCTGCCTATTCCTGTCTGTGTGGGCTCATCAGATGCCTCTGGGCAATAGTTAACTTGAAAGCGCACTTATCTTTCTGTTTTTGCTTTATTACTGGTTTCTCAGTATTTCTCTTATTTTCTTTATTGATTGAAAAATAATGTACTTAATTATTGAAAGTTACATTTACTTTCAGAAGATGTACCAGAGGAAACATATAAAAATGAGAATGTAAAGAAGTCACCAGAAACACGTAGCAATTACAGATTGTTAATATTCAGATATTTAAGGGCCGGAGATTTAGCTCAGTGGACTTGCCGCCTGCTACGCAAGTGCAAGGACCTGAGTTCAATCCCCAGTACCAAAAAAAAAAAAAAAAAAAAATTCAGATATTTACTAAAAAAAAAAAAAAAATCGAACTTTAGTTTTGAAGAAGGAAAAAAGTAGCAACTCATGTTGATGATTTTAAAAACTTTTTAATGGTACTAGAAAATTCTATTAAAATCATTTCACCATCCTGGAATTACACAATATTGCATTGTTTTTCATTTTATGTGATTTATGATTCTGAGGTACCCAAAATTTTTATAACTCAAACCAGTGATTATTTTCCCAATAAATGAATGGTATAATTTTACTTAAAATAGCTTAGAGTTCTAAAAAACATTGTACTCAAAGTACAAAAATAAGTGCTTTCTGCACACTATTTAATACTGTTTTTCTTTCTTTCTTTTGGTACCTTAGCTAACATCACATAAATAAAAATAATAACAAATGGAAAATACAGCAAGAGGTTGTTTAGTACCTGCAAATTGGAAATGAATCCTCTGACAGCTTGCTTTTCATTAAGAGATAAGGGTTAACAGTATCTGGCTATTTTGTAGTCAGAAAAACAGAAAACAAAAAAGAATTCTATAAAGGAATAGGAATAAAAATTCCAATAATTAATTAAATATTTAAACCAGCAATAATGATGATTGATTTAAATGATACATGTGCAGTTTGGGAGACCAGGAATCTCTTATAATAGAAGATGACAAATTTCAAAATGAATACATACATTTGTAAAAAAATGTATATTTACTCCAAAGCAAATCAAAAAGTATAACCATGGTTAAGGTTTGTTAAACAGATTTTTGAATTTTATAAAGAAAAGCATATTTAGAAAACAGAAATAGCTGATGACCAAGTTTTTTCAAGTAAGTGGGAAGCATGATTCCCACTCATTAGCATCATAAATCAATATGTGAATTTGTCAGTTCCAGTTCTGAGTTGTGAAACTTCTTCTGAATCCCTAACTAGACCTTTGTCTTCTGCTTCTGTTTTTACATAGTTCTTTATATTTCTCTGGGGGAAAATACTTGAAAACTGGTTTTACTTAAGTAGTAGTAATAGGTCAAGTGTTACATTCATCCTTTAAAAAGACTGTACCAATTCATTGTTTGGCAATAATAGTGGAAACTTAGTGTTTAGAATAGAGTTGATTTATTTTTGGGATTGTGACCAAGCGGCAAAACTGCTGGCTGAAGAGACTATGTTCAACTTTGAAAAACTCAGAATGGACCACTGAATTGTGCTTGCTGAAGACAGAAATAAGAAATATATTTTTATTCACAGTTTCTGTCAAAAGAGCAGATATATAGTAAACTCAGACTGATCACACATTCTAGAAAGAAAAGGTTGATGAGTTGAGAACAATAGAGCTTTTAAAGCTTGTTCAATTCTCAATATTAGTAAAGCAAATAAAAGAATAGTAAAAATTCCACAAAAGGAAAATAACCATAAAACTTCGTATAAGATGATGTGAATAGTTTTTATGAAGAATGCTTGATAAGTAACATTAACAGTGAACTTAAATGCAAAGAAATTTAGTGTTTGGGCACAGTTGTGAAACAGAAAGGAAAAAGAAAATGATTTTTTTAAGGTAAAGCTTTACATAGGAAGTTCTTTCTGATTTGGTGCGTAAGTATCTTGGTTCAAGGAAAGGCGGAACCAGCTAATACTAAGATCTACTAAGATCTTGATCTTCATAAGTCAAGCAGATGTCCCCAGCAGCCATCATTCTTTTTGTCCCATGCCTAATCTGGCCTAATGGCTACAAGCCTTGACAAATGAAAGTGGAATTCAGGGCTTTCAACCCAGAGGGACTGAGAGAAACATTAGGACCAGAAGCAGACTGGGGAAAGGGACAGATAGTTAAGGAATAGATTGAAGATGACTTGGTGGAGAAGGTGATGCATTCCTTTCCATTCACTATGATCCTTTAAATTGCATTAGTTCTCAAGAGGGAAAGAATGTTGCAACTGTGTAACACTAAACAAAAGTAAACCAAAAATAAAAATATAAATGAAAGTAAACAAAATATAAAAAATAAAAAACAAAAATAATTAAAAATTACTAAAAAATAAACAAAAAATAAAAATAAAAGTAAACGAAAAATAAAAATGCAATTGTGTAACACTAAACAAAAGTAAACAAAAATTTTTAAAAAACCAAAAAGCAAAAAAAACCCATTGTAAAATATATCATCTAACTTTTGAGGCATTTAGGAGTGAAAGGAGGCATTGTTAATATTTATTGTGGGACATCAGACATAATCAAGATGTTGGCAAAGCAGGATGCACATCAACTCAGAAAGATATTGCTCAGTCTTGGGTGGGGTTGATATTTTTCAGTCAAGAACCAAACAGTTCTTGTGGACAGCTTACTTTTTTTTTTTTAATGTGCTGTGTCTTGGCGTGTTCTCTTCCATTAGATCCAGTATCATATGTGAAGAGAGTCCATGGCATATTCCTTTTGATTTTTCTTTTAAAATAGGAGGAAAGTTTGCAGGAGAAGTAGTGTAGAAATGTTTCATATTTTCTTCTGGGCATATTGAAATAAATGAAAATTTTTGGTCCCCCCCCTTTTTATAATCTAGACTGGTTATTAATTTCTTTTTATTTTCAGGTAGAGTATAAGGTTTTTAAAAAATCTTTCCTACAAAACTGAGAAGAACTGTTTGCATAAAGTTTACATTCTCCCCTAAATGAGCCTGTGTTTAGAATATACATTGCTCTCTATTCTAATACTATGCATTCTAATTTTGGTATAACATTGTAAGAAGAAAAAAAACCCTGGCTTTTAACACACTGGCCATTCGGGAGCAACAAAATATTCTGTACTTTTTTACATATAATAAAAATTAAGGATTTACGCCATAAGCAAAGATATAAGGTCTGGGGCTGAGAAAAGATTTTCATTTTTCTAGTTTTTCTGTCCTTATAGCATGATTTTCTTTGCTTTGTTCTAATGCTCTTCTCAGATTGGCCAATGCAATCAAAGCCCAAAGGATGCATTATACTTACTATGACTATGTGCTAGTAAAACTCAGTTAATTTTCAAGATGATACTAAAATGAAGGAAAATTTCAACATCAGATTTGAGAATTAGTATAACATAACCCAGCTGATAATGGTTGTAGGTCAGGTAGGAATATTTGTTGCCCACTTTCTATCATCCAATAAGTATATAAAATTTATGTTATGCTATTAATATTTTCTTTTTAAAGAATTTATGACAAAGTCTTTATACTGTTATAATTGAACCTTAGTTTTATCTTTAACAATTGTTTACATAAAGTAAAAGTGTATATCTATAAAATATAAAAAGCACCAAGTCTCTAGGTTAATTTTTAGGTATGTTTTCACCTACCCCAAGTACTGTTATATGAATTCTAGAAGAGGATAAGTAACCTGACCGTATGTGAATATTGGCATATTATTCACTTGTAAATTACCTTTAAGAAATCTTGAATAGGGCTGTAGTTGTTCAACAACAATAAAGTTTATCAAACTTTGTAGCCTTAAATACAAAGAAAATTTACCCCAGATATTAAATTTCTTTCTTGGCTTTTATTTTACAAATGGTACCCTAGAAATCTTCCTGCCTATGTGGATTGTTATCATGACCCAGTGGTCTAAGACATAATTATAGAGTCATGTAAAATATATTGAAAATTAACAAAGTTCAAAATTATATTGATATAATATTTTGCTAATCTGTGTGATTGGAAGAATTTTTTAAAAAGTCTTTTAAGTGAAACAAACCCTAATTTCCTACAGAGCCATTATCAATCCATAGCTATAGTTTGATTTTTATCCCACCTTTAAAAAGTTAAGGACTATGATTTTGAAACCTCCTCTTTTGTTAGATATTTTTAATGTCAATATTTTCTAAATATGAGATAATTTTCTAGCAGCATTTTTGGTGCTGTTACCTAACCCCAGTATGGTTTGGCATCTAGGAGAATTTTATTTTGTTACAGTTGAATTTTATTTTTGTTGGTTTTGATATATTAAGGAAGTAGGAGAGAAGTGCAGTGATTTGAAAAGAAGCAGCACTTTCATAGGAAGAGACACAGAATGTACTCCTGTTTAAGTAACATTGGGCTAATTTTAATCATCAATAAACTATTAAGAGCCAAAATTTAGAAACCCAATTTTGATTTAATAGTGATTTCTAAATTATTGGTTTCAGTATTTTGTTATTTTCACTTGGTTGCCTGGCTAATTTTTTAAATAAAGAATTAGGAAGTAGTCAAGAAAAGAAGAAAATATG